>NC_054704.1:158330-195830 GCF_016097555.1 Gigantopelta aegis
GATGTGACATGTAGTGGAAGGACCCCCAAGCCGATGTCTCTCGTGTGTAGACTGGGGTACACCAAGGTTACCTGGAGAGGTGACCAGTTGTTGGTGTAAGAAGACCTCTGGATGTTGTCCCCCGTGATGAGAGGAGGGTACACTAGGTACTGGAAAATGTGACATGTTAGTGGAAAAGAGACTCTGATGTCGTCCGTGTGAGAGAGGGTACACCAGGTACTGACATGTGGCATGTTAGTGGAAGGGACTCTGATGTCGTCTTCATGTTAGACGAGGGTACAACACCAGGTACTGGAGATGTGACATGTTAGTGGAAGAGAATCTCTGATTTGTCCGTTTATAAGGGTACCGTGGTTAGAGGAGGGTCGCTTCACCAGGTACACCATGGAGATGTGACATGTTAGTGGTGGAAGAGACTTCTTGATGTTGCCCCCGTTTTTTTTTAGAGGAGGGTTAACACCAGGTACTGGAGATGTGACATGTTAGTGGAAGAGACTCTGATGTCGTCTCGTGTGAGAAGAGGGTACACCAGGTACTGAACATGTGGCATGTTAGTGGAAGAGACTCTGGTGTCGTCTCATGTTAGACGAGGGTACACCAGGTACTGGAGATGTGGCATGTTAGTGGAAGAGACTCTGATGTCGTTTCATGTTAGACGAGGGTACACCAGGTACTGGAGATGTGACATGTTAGTGGAAGAGACTCTGATGTCGTTTCATGTTAGACGAGGGTACACCGGGTACTGGAGATGTGACATGTTACTGGAAGAGACTTTGATGCTAGATATTCACAAACCTGTTTTGAACCGATTTGATTAGTGCATTTCCGCTCACTGACATACTTGTTTTGGTTGTGTATATGTTTGACTTCACATGTTTCAATAAAATGTCAATACCGACATCAATATCTGACCATTTACTGTGTTTGTGGTCTATTAGTCTGCATAGTACATCAGTAACAGTTTAATACTTGTGTTTGATATATCCACTGGAAAATACTCAATACTTGAAACATACTCATATTAGAAAACTGTGGTGCTTAATGTTTGCTGAGCTGTAGTTTGGCATTAAGTGAATCAATGCTCTGTAACACTGCTTCATTTGTCAACTGAATACGCCGGCCTATGTACTCTATCAGCGACCCCTTTCCTCCCCTGTACACTCTTCGGTCGTGTACGAACGCTTCCCGTCTCTGAATGGCCTCTTATAATACATAACGACAATAAATAAATAAATAAATAATATAAACAAGCAATGTGACAGTACATTTTTAAAAGTCTTGAAAACAATGCCATAACTGTGAAAAAATTGATAAATCGCTATGAAAGTCAAACCATACCACCAAAACGTGAGCATTCTGGATTGTGATCGAGCCCTGTCATGTCTGAATGATAGCATATCTATGAGACAAGTAGCGAGATTCCTGCAAGTGAACCATTCCGTCATCCATTAACTGCAAGAGCGTTTCCATACGACTGGCACAGCGAGTGGGCTACCCCTCTCAGACGCAGTGTCCATGTGGCCCTTAATTTGTTGTGACTGGTATATATATATATATATATTACATACCCATTAAATCTTACTATATAAATACAGCCCTGAATACAAAAATGAAATACACTTTTCCGTATTCAACTCAACTGCCGGAACTATGCCGTATTCAACGCTACTATTTATAGCACATGGTTACCGGGAATGCCCTTAGCGATATGTAAACAAAGTTGGTGCATGGTTTGAATTGCCTATTAAAGCAGTTAACTGTTATGCATTTTTAAAATGCTATTTTGTTGAACATTTAAATTGAAAACAGACGAAAACGGTGACGAATATTTACAATTTAATGATCGCGCTACCAAAACTAGACGGGAACACTACTCAACAATAAGGTCGACGACAGTCAGTTTTTGGATCCTTGTTTTGGCTTCATACACAATAAATAAAACATATCCAACGGTAATTTTGGGATATGATATATTTGACAAAAGGTACTTTTTATTTCTTTCATCTTTTAAACTTAAAACTAATATTTTGTCCAAAATTATGAAAATAAAAAATACCCACCTGTAAACAGCGTTGTCTGCTTGTTATAGGAATTTGACGTGGGTCAAGGTTAGTAGACTAGTTTTTATTTTAATGTGGCGAAGAATTGTAATAATATAGCTAATTTTGATTTTAAATGACGTCAGTATTCCAATGACGTCACTTTGCATCTTCTTACAATAACCATAAACTGGGTACATGAAGTTTCCTTTTTAAGGAAAAATTCCAATGCAAAATTGCTATTAATTTTTTTTTTTTTTTTTTTTTTTTTTAATGCACTTGAATGTGTTTGAATAAAATCTTGTGATTAAAAAAATGTACCTTTTACGAAATATGGATTTCTAGTGAAATTACGGTAAGATATGCTATATTTATTGTGTACGAAGCCAAAAGAAGGGTGCAAAAAGTAACTGTCGTCGACTTTAGCAACAATGACGTCGCATGATCTCCTCACGTAGAAAATTTTGATGAACTGACAACCGGATTATTCAGTGAAGCGATGATTTATGGAGGCACATTTAATATAAACGTCAACATTTCAGCAACAAGTAATTCCATGAACATCAATAAAAGAAAACACACCGATGACGACAGACTGACTGAATAATTCTTGACATTTTTCTTCATTGATAAAACACCGGCCTCGGTGGCGTCGTGGCAGGCCATCGGTCTACAGGCTGGTAGGTACTGGGTTCGGATCCCAGTCGAGGCATGGGGATTTTTAATCCAGATATCGACTCCAAACCCTGAGTGAGTGCTCCGCAAGGCTCAATGGGTAGATGTAAACCACTTGCACCGACCAGTGATCCATAACTGGTTCAACAAAGGCCATGGTTTGTGCTATCCTGCCTGTGGGAAGCGCAAATAAAAGATCCCTTGCTGCTAATCGGAAGAGTAGCCCATGTAGTGGCGACAGCGGGTTTCCTCTCAAAAACTGTGTGGTCCTTAACCATATGTCTGACGCCATATAACCGTAAATAAAATGTGTTGAGTGCGTCGTTAAATAAAACATTTCTTTCTTTCATTGATAAAACTGGCGCGCTGAAGGGTTTGTGACGTGTTACGAGCAAATTAAATATTTCATTGTTCGTGAATTTTAACTAGATAGATAGATAGATAGATATAGTCACTAGGCACATTAAAATGGCTTTGATAAGAGGAATGTGCACATGTATGAATGAACATTATGAGGCATTCCTATGAAAGTAACATTCTTACTGATAAATATCCCTGTCGACACAATTATTGTTCGATTCCGTGGTGGTGGTGGTTAATGACATGTGATGTTGACTGTATCTTGTTGAGGACGAAAGGAGAAGTTTATTAGACAAATCTCGTTGAATTCCTCATTCTTATATCAACAGGATAAGGCTGATATCAAATCGATATATTTTCTACCATTTTCTAGAATATGCAATGCGAGTTATTTCCCTTCTTTTACTTTTTCCCGTAGACTGCGTGGCCACAAACGTGTATATGAAGTACGTTTATTGGTACACGGATCTATTAGTGTACGAGACAGGGGGCGGGGGGTGGGGGGGGATGTTGCAACTCCCCCAAGTACTGGAAGAAAACCTCTACTTCGGGCAAAAATTATACAGATATTCTGGCAAAATTTGCTAACCTGAGACCTTTTTACCATGTATTTTCATCATTCTACCCTCAACATTAGTTGTAATCCATGTAAAAATGCGTAGTGATTCGTTTACAGCCCTATATAGCTGTGTGGTAGTAATGCTAATATGAATACACGGATATGCACGGATCCAATAAAAGTCGCTCAAACATATTTGCATAACAATGTTCACTAGCATCTGTTTTTGGTTAACCGGCCTCTGTGGCGTCGTGGTTAGGCCATCGGTCTACAGGCTGGTAGGTACTGGGTTCGGATCTTATTCGAGGCATTGGATTTTTAATCCAGATACCGACTCCAAACCCTGAGTGAGTGCTCCGCAAGGCTCAATGGGTAGGTGTAAACCACTTGCACCGACCAGTGATCCATAACAAAGGCCATGGTTTGTGCTATCCTGCCTGTGGGAAGCGCAAATAAAAAAATCCCTTGCTGCCTGTCGTAAAAACGTAGCCTATGTGGCGACAGCGGGTTTCCTCTAAAAAAAACCAGGGTCAGAATGACTATATGTTTGACGTCCAATAGCCGATGATAAGATAAAAAATCAATGTGCTCTAGTGGCGTCGTTAAATAAAACAAACTTTTCTTTCTGTTTTCGGTTATATTTTATATTCTGGATTTGGTCTCTGTCAAGTGTCAACTGTGGTTTCATTACTTGATGAAAGTTGTCTGATCGCCTGATAAAACTGTTTTTTGTTTCTTAATAATTACTAATAAGTAAATCCCCTTTACATTTCATGTTATATAATGTTACATGTTATATTTTTGACGTTCATGCGATGATAAACACCAAACCGTTTTACACACTGTATGAATGGCGTAGCGCGTTATAATTCCAAATGCATTAATATTGCCATTATACAAAACTATATTAAAAAATCCAATCGAACTCTATTCCACAATGATTTACAACTGTATCAATACACAAATAAGGGAATTGCCTTAGAAAGTTACATTCATTTTTTCCGTCAAATCTCCGATTCATTATAATGATTTACTTATGGTTTTATAAATTTTAATTAAAGTAGTATTAGTGAAAAATGAATGTGAACACCGACTTGAAAGGGATAAAGTGGTTTCAGTGTTACTGTGTGTGTGGATTTCAGAGGAAGTTTGTGATTGTGTGATATTATTCTCGAAAAGGACAGGTCGCGTGCACGAAGGCGTATGTGTTTTCCGCATGTAAGTTGTCGATTTGGTGTTTTTGTCAAATGTGACAGAGCTGCGCTCATGTCTCTCGTTTGATTTGTTGAGCATTCTCTGCTATAATTTCTAATAGAAGCTTCGTTTTTGTGGCCTGTCATATACATTATTTATCTCAGTTCAAAACCGGAGTCGTTTAAAGCCTAAATTGTCACTGTCACTCAGAGTGCAGACGATATTGGGATAAAAATAGAAACGATGGAATCCTCGGGGATTCCGTTGTTGACGTAACTGATAAAAAGTAGTTACGGTAATAACATTCTGTTTTTATTTGTTTACCGAAAAAGTGCAGTTTTCGCGTTCATGGAAGAATGAACGTTGGGGGTTTTTTTTATCACGTGATAGCGTTTTAACTAATCCAGGCGCAAAACAGTAATTTATAAAATGGAATTATTACAATATAACGTCATCCCATTGGTTCAAGATTTTCAAGATTTATTAAACAACACTCAGACACATTACAATGTGTAACAAGAGGACATTTTCAAATACATAATTAACATACATGCATGGGCGGATCCAGGAAATATTTTTAGGGGGGGACCAAAAAAGAAGGGCACATTGACTCGTCAAAAGGGCACCTTACTACAAGTTTTGATATTTACAATTAATATGAATTCCTACAGTTCTACGTCATAATATACTAGCAATAATGAAGTAAATTGGCGTCACTCGCGTTAGAACCTCAATGGGGCCCCATTGAGACTCAATAACACAGACACATATCTGCAAGCTTGCGCATGTACACGAAAATCTTGATTTCATTTATCTACAATATAATTATTGTTTACTTAAAAAAAAAAAAAATCTACAAACAAAAAGGGCACTTGGACATTTTGAGGGCACTTGAACAATTTTTTGGGGGGACGCGTCCCCCTGGTCCCCCCCCCCCCCCCTTGGATCCGCCCATGACATGACAAGAACAGGCGTCAACATAGAGTATCTATAATTAACAGAACACAAGATATGCAAACAAAATAGCTAAAATATGCGGAGAAACGTCAGTTCACAAGACAAGATAATCTTTTAATAAATATAGCTAGGTTTTTTTAATAATGGTGCATTACATAATGACAGCATACCTTTCGTAGCAACGGGACGTAGCAACGGGAGTTTCTTAATTCCTCAATGAACGTTAAAATTACGTCGTCAGGGAATGCCATATCTGATGACGTCATTTTATATATGCAAGATGTCTTATTAAGCATTATTGTTTATGGACCAAAATTCTAAATAAAGTTTGAGCTTTAGTGTTATTATTAGCAAGTATGATTCAAATTTATTCATAAGTATTGCTGTTATTTATTTTACGTTCATCTGGGTATGAAAAAAAAAAATCCGCTTGGCCGATTCACGCAGTTTGCGGATGATTTTTGTTTGCTCATACCCCGAGGGACGTAAACTAAATAACAGACAATCCTTAAAGGGTGTATACTACCAAATCAAATACCATAGACGACAATAGTATCATATATGGCTAAAACTACTACCTGCAGTGTATCAATCGACATAAACGTCATGGATATAAATACTACCACCCTTCACCCTTAAAGTGAATCAGAAACAAATCGGGGGTCAAGCTGCTAATTTCTGAGATAATGGGTAGCGTCTATGACTACCCTAGTTGCGTACAAAATTCGAGTACTTTTTTTTACAGCTATCCCATGCATGTTGCAAGCACAAGACTACTTGACACAGTGGTACTAGATGAAATAAACTTGCATACATTTTTTGCCCAGATGAAACTATTTTGTTTTACAACCAACACACATTTATCACCAATCACAGGATTTGCGATGTTCACTTGTCTATCAAAAGTTCGGTGCACCTCGAACTTTGACCCAGCCGGAAGTTATTTGGTTTAGTACTACCCAAATAAAGATGTTTTGTGTTGTTGTGGTTTGTTTCAATCTAATTAAAATTAGCTCCACTATTACATGTGGATCTAACACCAGCCAGTTGGAGCTCATGTCCACCAATCAAAACCTTACTTGCAGAATCCTGCCAGTGATTTAAAAATAATTTGAAAACATTCTGAATTATCCTGAGAGTATACGATATGTTTCATGTGAATTACGAATGCCTTATTTAGACCAGTAGAACTAATTTTAATCGGATTGCTAACTACACTGCGTAGTCCCCAATATCCAGGTAACATTTCGTCTGTAAATAATAATTTAAATATTGACCAATCACACTTCGCCTTTTATAACGTTATTTGGGAGCATACAAATTCTAAAAATATCGGGCGAGTCTATTTTAGTGGCCGCAGTACAGCGAACCATACCAATACGTACGGGGTGGGTTATCAGTCTTCAATTTTACATTAAAAATTATTTATTTATTTATAAAAAAAAACCCAACTAAATCAGTCTTCAGTTTTACATTACAAATTATTTATTTTATAAAATAAAACATGTTTTAAGGCATTCGTAATTCACACGAAACATGTCGTATATCCTCAGGATAATTCGGAATGTTTTCAAATTATTTTTAAATCACTGGCAGGATTCTGCAAGTAAGGTTTTGATTGGTGGACATGAGCTCCAACTGGCTGGTGTTAGATCCACATGTAATAGTGGAGCTAATTTTAATTAGATTGGGTTTGTTTGTTGTTTGTTTGTTTTTGTGTTGTTTGTTGTTGTTGTTTGGTTGTTTTTCTTTGTTTTGTTTGTTTGTTTGTTGTTGGGTTGTTGTTTTTTTGTCATTGTTGTTTGTTGGGGGGGGGGTTGGGGGGGAGGGGGGGTAAATATTTTACCTGTCAACAAAATAATTCAACAAAGTAATGTTAACCAGAAAATATCAGTTTTCTAGATAATTTTCTTTCTTTTTTCTCAAGCTTGTGTCTCGTTTGAGGTGCTTGCGTCGCAGGATCGAACCACCACGGTGGATCCATTCACCTGATTGGGGGTTTTCTCGTTCCAACCAGTGCACCACAACTGGTCAAAGGCCGTGGTATGAGCTTTCCTATCTGTGGTAAAGTGCATATAAAAGATCCCTGGTTGCATTAGAAAAAAAATGTAGTGGGTTTCCTCTGATGACTACTTGTCTGTGGCGTAGCGAGGGGGATCACAGGGTCAATGCCCCCCCCCCCCCAATCAAGGTTGTTTTTTAATGCATTAAATTTTATAAAATTATACATACATAGAGAGAGAGAGAGAGAGAGAGAGAGAGAGAGAGAGAGAGAGAGAGAGAGAGAGAGAGAGAGAGAGAGAGATTCGTTACGAGTATTTTTTAATATGGAAAATATCAACCGAGTCTATAGTAATCGGTATTTGTCGAGGCTCTGCTGAGACAAATACCGATTAACTAGACGAGGTTGATATTTTACATATTAAAAAACACGAGTAGCGAATTCTGTTTATCCTATAACACTTTTAAAATAACATTCTAATTACTTTTTTAGTAAATCACAGTACTAAATTTTCGCCATCGATAATATGACGTCATCACGATTAGCACAGATTAGTTTGACGTCACGCATTTTAAACAAATCTTTGAAAACGTTACGCTCAGGTACACAGGTCTTGTTGGCTTGTAAGCAAATGACCCACCCACAGCAACAAATTACCTAGAGACCTTGCAGATTTGCATACCACCCCCATCCCCACCCCCACCCCATGTAGTCATAGGTGTTACTTTGAATTTTTGAATGGTGTTCATCTTAATTTGTACTGAACTAGTTCTTTCAAAACAAAACAAAACCACATGACCAAGGGGGGGGGGGTTCATCCCCACCCCCTGAACCCCCTCCTGTGATGCACCTGGTAATTGTTCTTCATTTTCTTCAAACAAAAATAATCCTAGCTCAAACTGTGTTTTTATTTTTAATACCATCTTGTTTCTTAACTATAATGACTGTTTTTCAAAACATGTAAAGTTGTATTTCACACGAATACGTCCGACACCAAAAACAATGTACGTCCGACACCAAGCATGTTTATCTCTATTGTTTTAGTGTGTGATTAAAACACAAAGGTTTTACATCTGATATACAAATAAACATCTACCCTATAGGAATAGGACACACTATTTCTAATATGCCTTCACACGTCACAGAGAATTAGACATACCATGTGTGGGTGAAAAATTGCAGTTTGTGTGCATATGTCCGATACCATGCATATTTCCCCCTGTACACCTAAAGCGACATAAGGATGGAATAAAGTTTATATATAACAATGGTGCCCTAGTTGGTTCTTACAATGTATGACAATAAAAAGTTGGGGAACTTTTTGTACATTTATGTAATGTTTGGCTGAAGTGTCTGAAATGTATGTCCGACACCACGGAATTGCCCAACTACGAATAAGGATTTTAGCCTTTTTGTTTTCAAGTCAGTGATGGATTTTAAAGGACAGGTCCTTCTAATACAATATATTCCTTGGGATTTTTATATCGTCTAACTTTATGTATGTGATTGGTTTCTCAAATAATTGGTAATATATTACATAACATAGCACCTAATCAAAACCGGTTGATGGCAAATTCCATTTGCTCCCACCCCCAGTATCGTGCCCTCCCATGCGGCTAGCGGGAGGGTTGGCGTTGACAACTGGATCCGTGAGTTAGGAAACACATTTCGCCTTCAGTTTATTAAAGCAGCACTATCGCAGCTTCGGTCCAGGTGGAAATTTCCACCACCCCGGGTACACTTTTTTGTAGCCCACGTGGTCGTTGTATGATATATTCTTATACTCATTTGATTCAGATAGAGAAAAGATTTTTTTTCAAAATAAACAAATATAATGACGATTCGTTCAAAGGTTTATAAATTTGTTTTGTTTAACGACACTACTAGAGCGTATTGATTTATTAATGATGGGTTATTGGATGTCAAACATTTGGTAATTCGGAGACATTGTCTTCAGCGAAAACCCGCTACATTTGTCCATTACCAGCAAAGGATCTTGTATATACACACACCTCGGCCTTTCATTACCAGCAAGAGATCTTGTATATACACACACCTCGGCCTTCCATTACCAGCAAGAGATCTTGTATATACACATACCTCGGCCTTCCATTACCAGCAAGAGATCTTGTATATACACATACCTCGGCCTTTCATTACCAGCAAGAGATCTTGTATATACACACACCTCGGCCTTTCATTACCAGCAAGAGATCTTGTATATACACACACCTCGGCCTTCCATTACCAGCAAGAGATCTTGTATATACACATACCTCGGCCTTCCATTACCAGCAAGAGATCTTGTATATACACATACCTCGGCCTTTCATTACCAGCAAGAGATCTTGTATATACACATACCTCGGCCTTTCATTACCAGCAAGAGATCTTGTATATACACACACAATGGCCTTTCATTACCAGCAAGAGATCTTGTATATACACATACATCGGCCTTTCATTACCAGCAAGAGATCTTGTATATACACATACATCGGCCTTTCATTACCAGCAAGAGATCTTGTATATACACACACAATGGCCTTTCATTACCAGCAAGAGATCTTGTATATACACATACATCGGCCTTTCATTACCAGCAAGAGATCTTGTATATACACACACAATGGCCTTTCATTACCAGCAAGAGATCTTGTATATACACACACAATGGCCTTTCATTACCAGCAAGAGATCTTGTATATACACACACAATGGCCTTTCATTACCAGCAAGAGATCTTGTATATACACACACAATGGCCTTTCATTACCAGCAAGAGATCTTGTATATACACATACATCGGCCTTTCATTACCAGCAAGAGATCTTGTATATACACATACATCGGACTTTCATTACCAGCAAGAGATCTTGTATATACACATACATCGGCCTTTCATTACCAGCAAGAGATCTTGTATATACACACACAATGGCCTTTCATTACCAGCAAGAGATCTTGTATATACACACACCTCGGCCTTCCATTACCAGCAAGAGATCATGTATATACACACACAATGGCCTTTCATTACCAGCAAGAGATCTTGTATATACACACACCTCGGCCTTTCATTACCAGCAAGAGATCAAGTATATACACACACAATGGCCTTTCATACAGCGGAGGCACTGGTTGGAATAGCAACAGAATTCGCTCAAGTGGCTCAAGGGTTCCAAGTTCAGATCAAAGCACTTCAGGTGAGCATTATGCTGACCAATGGCCGCTACCTATGTCATTGCATTTAACAGAACAGAACTGTATTACACTCAGGCCGTTCCACAACGGCGTTAGAGGAACATACATAATAAATAGTATAAACGTGACAAGATGGTTTACAGGGGATGAAATAATAACATATGATAATACATAATACATGCATTTACTTGTATATGATATTAACTGATAATAACTGTAACAGTAGTAGTAGTAGTAGTAGTAGTAGTAGTAGTAGTAGTAGTAGTAGTAGTAGTAGTAGTAGTAGTAGTAGTAGTAGTAATAATAATAATAATAATAATTGTAATATAGCTAGGGAACAGTTTTGATTGTGACATGAGTTATTCAGTTACCAGGATGTTTAAAAACCTGGCAAATTACATTTATAAATTCCTATCAAAACGTAAAACGTCGCGTTTTCTGCTGGAATCACTAGTCGACTGATTGGAGCGCGGTTTCCGCCCGATGTCCTTGGCCATTTTGACTGGTTTAGAAAATATTCAAACACAAAGATGAATAAAGATGTGAACATTTGGTATATAACCCAATACTAAAGTATATAGTGGAGCAAATATGATCCCATAAGTAGCCTAAAAATGGAAGATAGTGGTCTACGGAGTATAACATTTGTTATTATATACCAAAATGTTCGTCTTAGTCTCTAGTTTTCAAATCCAGTGTTTGCCACCTTGGTAAACCTTGCATAACTCCACAATTCAAGATGGTGACCAAAAATAGGAATTTTACATTAAGTAATACTGGTTGCCTCTGAGAGCTTCCTAATGGAGCAAATTATTTTTAAATGATTGCAAATGCTCTTTTATGTATTCCTAGTACTGTCTGCATGAAAGCTATGCCTGGTTTCTCATTAATTATTGGATATGGTTCGTAAAAATGCATCCAATATGGCTGTCAACAGCAATTATATAAAACAAAACACTTTTTGTTCAACTTAATTACCCAAAATATCAATATGTTTGGTTAAAGTTTGCCCAGTTACTTATAAATGGGATTTCTTACCATAAAGAAAAATAGCATTAGCCTTGAAAGTATCAAGAGTTACCTACAAAGCATGGATCTGTATTCCTGAAAAGGGCATGGCATCTGGACAAAAATACACTGAGAAAACTTTCTTGTCTTTATTGCTCTAATTATCCATTGTTATGAACCGATACAGTTCCTGGTCTCTTATGAAATGTTTATTTGTCAACTAACTAGTGAATAAGTTTGTTAACCATTGGTTTGAACTATGCTTAACACAAAATGATAACATATAAATGGAATGAACCCTTATCCACCGACTGGGAAGTTAACATAAAATCAAATCATACATGTTCAGGCTTCAGTAATTGAAATGAAGCAGTATACTCCAAGCTTAAATGTCTGAATCTGATTCACTGTCATATCCCTCTGTGAACATGACAGAAAGAATATACCGAGTCAAATTAAAAATTTCACAACCGTTTCATCTTGGCTAATTAGCAAATATGACAGTATAACGTGTTAAATAAGGTATTTGTTTATTGTATGACGTCCAAAGAAAAAATAGAAATAAATGTTGAGTCAAAAATCTGTTCAATGCGCCCACGGCATTTGTCAAAACCACACAGTCAAAATGGTAATTCACAAGCAGAGTCGTCTGATGAAATCACAGGTTCAGTAGCGCGTATGCCCTCCATGTGTACCCACAACTGTAAGGCAATGCCTCCTCATTGACTTCCTGATGCGTGTAAAGACTGCATCTGGGATACGACACCATTGTTCCACTAATGAGGCACCAAGTTCTTGCAAAGTATGTGGAGGGTTCCTAAAAGTGTGCAGGCATCTTCCCGGCACATCCCAGACGTGCTCGATGGGATTCAGGTCGGGCGACCTTGAAGGCCAATCCATGACATTGATGCCTGCGTTCCTCAGATAATCCCTTGTCAAGAAGGCAGTGTGGGGTCTGACTTTGTCATGCTGAAAGATCAGGCCTGGACCATGAGTAGGGTCTCCACGAATACTCGGGTACTCGGGCATGGGCAGAGTCTAGCAAGACTCGATTCCATTCACAGGACTCGAATACCCGTACAAGGTGGAATACAATTATCAGCTATAATACAATGGACAATGTAGGACAATAATTTCTGCAATAGATAATCAACGATATAACACACACAATAATTATATGACCATGCGCTAGTTTCATTTTTTAAACTGGCCGTCCATCCATCACTGAACATATCAACCGGTTTCTAAATGCAATACAATGGCATGATTTGGCATCCATGTTCAGCGCTGGAATTAAGATGCATGATGCTATTTAACTGTATTCCTTAATCTCATCATCATCTAGTGTAAGTGTCGGGTACTCGGGTCCGGGTCGAGTTTGACCCTCGAGTACTAGAGTCCAATATTTTGAGCTGCCATGAAGGGCACATGTTCCTGGGTCAGCACCTGGTCGCGGTATGCAGCTACATTGAGGTTGCCACGGATGATAAGAAGTGGAGAACGTCCATTTCCAAAGAAAGCACCCCAAACCATTACACTTCTGCCTCCGAATCCATCAACTTCACTGACACAACACTGAGCATGACGTTCATTACGTCAAATCGCAGTGTGAATCTTGAGTCATCGCTAAACACGACTCTATTCCATTCCCTCTGAGTCCATCGCAAGTGACTTTGCGCCCACAGTTAATGTTGACGTCGATGAAATTGGGTCAAAATGGGTCCAACATATGGGCGCCGTGCGTGGAGGTGAGCGGTTCGCAGCCGATTTCGGATCGTTTGCGCGGACACCCGACGTCTGAAAAGTTTATTACTGGTTGCTGTAGCTGTCATGAAACGGTTGCGGAGGTGACGTAACACAATATGACGGCCATCTGCTTATGGCATCACACATGGTCTACCAGTCAGAGGCTATCAGCTGTGGTGCCCGTTTGTTGTACTCGTGTCCGCAGATCATAAATTTCCCGTCGACAGCAACCCAACGCTCTTCCAACGTCAGCTACTGACGTTCCCGCGTGCAACATGCTGACGGCACATTAACGCTTCATATTTGTCAGGTGTAGCATTGAAACAAATCGTAACAAATATCGTTTTAATGTGTTTTTTCGTTGTGTCAGACTACTGTGAGCAAGTATTAATAGAAACAAAAACGTGTGCTATTGTAGTTAAGTGACCAGTGGAACATGCAAAAACACTTTTGCCTCAATGGTGCTGTACACATGCTATGGATCGGGTCACGTGGGCTGTGATGGGCTTCAAATGGAGAGTAGACATTGCCATTACAATATTTATTCCTGAAAAATACCTGCTTTCAACCCTCATTGACTTTATTCAAATTTTAGATTGTGAAGTTTTTAATTTGACTCAGTATAGTATGGACGTTTGTGCACATAGCGGCATCAGAATCTTCATCAGGCTCCGTGCTTATAAACCTTAAAATCTAGACTTTAATAAAGTCCAGACTTTAACGTCATGGCAACGCCATTCAAATAGCATTATGTTAAAGTGTGGACTTTATTAAAGTCTAGACTTTAAGTTTTATAAGCACGGGCCCAGTAGCGACTATAGCTTTACACGCACATGCTGCAGTACAGGGCTGCCTACTAAGAGAGCATGAACAGTCTTCATCACAAACACCTTGACATTTTTACCTGGTACTGACGATACATCGAAAGTTCTGTCTTGTATCCTGGCCCCGTGCTTATAAACCTTAAAGTCTAGACTTTAATAGCATTACGTTAAAGTCTAGACTTTAAGTTTTATAAACACGAGCTCTGGGTATGAGTGGTCCTTTTGCTATCTACGGTCCGTTCGTTGTGATCCCAGTTGTCAGCCTACCACCTAATATAAGCTTACCACCTTGATCGACACACATCTATCAGATTAAAATATCTTATCGTTCGGTGTTGTTTCACTTTTGGTCGTTCTCATTCATGATATATATTCTGTATATTGTTTCAGTAATCAAAATCACCGTTTCTGTATCTAATATGTATTAAATGTATCTTGTAATTGTGAGCTCTACTTTCTGTCTATGTGAGTAATGGTCTGAAAATGTGAGAAATTCAGTGATTCAGTTATCCAGCTACTGTAATGTTCATTGACTTACAAACTTGACCAATATCTGCATATAAAAATTTGCATATACATGTATTTGAACTTTTTCTTACAAAAGCTTTTAGAAATTCTTATGTAGAAATAGGAATACCTAAATGATGACCATGGAATTAATATTTTCTAACTGAGTGATAAACTGCATGTGACCTGTTGTCAATCGTATTACTTGGAAAATGTTTTTGGCAGTTTACTGTGACCATATAATCCATTTTAGAAGGTTTCTTAAAACAGAAACCAAATAAGCATCATTGCAAAGTCCTTCTGGAAAAATGTATCTACTTATGTAAACCGGGACAGGCAGGTAGTATGTTGGAGTGCAAGCCAGACAGTTAATAATAACATCTTGGACTAAATATTACATAACTGTGAATTTCCAGGTGTCGTCAGCTCTTTTGTGCCAATTCCAAATTCCAGTATAAATAACTTCAACTGAAAATCAATCACTCCAACTGCAAATGTACTTTTATTTGTCCAGTACAAACTAGTGTTAACAAAATACTTGTTTATATGAAATTTACCTGATTAGCTTGACTGCAGTTCTCCAAAACCTCTAAGAAAAGATATGTATAAAGAAACATTTCTGACCTTAAAACATGCATAATTAATGTATTTTGTAGCCATATGTCTCAAAAATATGCCCAATTACAAAACAAATCATAAAAATGCAACAATAATTATTGTACGTAAGGTAGTAAGATTGGGTTGCCATCATGTGGTATGTTTTGGCAGCCATTTTTATTCATTTATTGAAATAACATTCCTTTTTTTCTCTAAAGATTTACTCATTTACCATTTGGACAGTCGCTGATTCATTTAAATACCAGCTGTATGCATAGAAAGAGAATTAGATATATTTTATAGTTTCAGGGTTAATTTTTATAAATGACGGTCATCTTGGACGCCATCTTGAATTGTGGAGTTATGCAAGGTTTGCCAAGGTGGCAAACACAGGATTTTAACACTACAGATTAAGACGAACATTTTGGTATATAATAATAAATGGTATACTCCGTAGACCACCCCCTTGAAAGATAGCACCAGATATTTGCTCCACTAATAAATCAAGGGACAATTCCAAAGAGAAATGAATTGGTACTATAGGTGAACAAATTGTTATTATTTATTTATTTGAATATTTATTTATTTATTTATTTATTTATTCAGATAGATTCCGCCCCAAAGTTTGTTCAAATTTCAGCTTCCTGCAATAAGACTGAGGGTAATTGAGAGGATATTGTTGTGTCCCTTTAACTACGATGACCCGTTTGCACTGATCTACACTGTCTACATGGAAATAAAACATGGTGTGCAGGCAGATAGGCAGGGTATTCTAGCATTAAACGCTGTGCAAGTAGAAACATATGTTGATGGTAAACAACAAACTATAGTATTCAACCCATTTGCATGTATTGGCTGCCATCAATAATTGATTTGTTAGCGGTGAAATACCCAGCTGACACGAGCTGGTAAAGAGACTGTATCACAGGCATGAAAACACCACTTTAAACAGGTCTTTATGTCAGTCGGAACACTCGACTACCTATCGCAGTTTATGAAATACCCAGCTGACACGAGCTGGTAAAGAGACTGTATCACAGGCATGAAAACACCACTTTAAACAGGTCTTTATGTCAGTCGGAACACTCGACTACCTATCGCAGTTTATGAAATACCCAGCTGACACGAGCTGGTAAAGAGACTGTATCACAGGCATGAAAACACCACTTTAAACAGGTCTTTATGTCAGTCGGAACACTCGACTACCTATCGCAGTTTATGAAATACCCAGCTGACACGAGCTGGTAAAGAGACTGTATCACAGGCATGAAAACACCACTTTAAACAGGTCTTTATGTCAGTCGGAACACTCGACTGCCTATCGCAGTTTATGAAATACCCAGCTGACACGAGCTGGTAAAGAGACTGTATGACAGGCATGAAAACACCACTTTAAACAGGTCTTTATGTCAGTCGGAACACTCGACTACCTATCGCAGTTTATGAAATACCCAGCTGACACGAGCTGGTAAAGAGACTGTATCACAGGCATGAAAACACCACTTTAAACAGGTCTTTATGTCAGTCGGAACACTCGACTACCTATCGCAGTTTATGAAATACCCAGCTGACACGAGCTGGTAAAGAGACTGTATCACAGGCATGAAAACACCACTTTAAACAGGTCTTTATGTCAGTCGGAACACTCGACTACCTATCGCAGTTTATGAAATACCCAGCTGACACGAGCTGGTAAAGAGACTGTATCACAGGCATGAAAACACCACTTTAAACAGGTCTTTATGTCAGTCGGAACACTCGACTACCTATCGCAGTTTATGAAATACCCAGCTGACACGAGCTGGTAAAGAGACTGTATCACAGGCATGAAAACACCACTTTAAACAGGTCTTTATGTCAGTCGGAACACTCGACTACCTATCGCAGTTTATGAAATACCCAGCTGACACGAGCTGGTAAAGAGACTGTATCACAGGCATGAAAACACCACTTTAAACAGGTCTTTATGTCAGTCGGAACACTCGACTACCTATCGCAGTTTATGAAATACCCAGCTGACACGAGCTGGTAAAGAGACTGTATGACAGGCATGAAAACACCACTTTAAACAGGTCTTTATGTCAGTCGGAACACTCGACTACCTATCGCAGTTTATGAAATACCCAGCTGACACGAGCTGGTAAAGAGACTGTATCACAGGCATGAAAACACCACTTTAAACAGGTCTTTATGTCAGTCGGAACACTCGACTACCTATCGCAGTTTATGAAATACCCAGCTGACACGAGCTGGTAAAGAGACTGTATGACAGGCATGAAAACACCACTTTAAACAGGTCTTTATGTCAGTCGGAACACTCGACTACCTATCGCAGTTTATGAAATACCCAGCTGACACGAGCTGGTAAAGAGACTGTATCACAGGCATGAAAACACCACTTTAAACAGGTCTTTATGTCAGTCGGAACACTCGACTACCTATCGCAGTTTATGAAATACCCAGCTGACACGAGCTGGTAAAGAGACTGTATCACAGGCATGAAAACACCACTTTAAACAGGTCTTTATGTCAGTCGGAACACTCGACTACCTATCGCAGTTTATGAAATACCCAGCTGACACGAGCTGGTAAAGAGACTGTATCACAGGCATGAAAACACCACTTTAAACAGGTCTTTATGTCAGTCGGAACACTCGACTACCTATCG
This sequence comes from Gigantopelta aegis, assembly GCF_016097555.1. NCBI lineage: Eukaryota > Metazoa > Mollusca > Gastropoda > Neomphalida > Peltospiridae > Gigantopelta > Gigantopelta aegis. Next base: position 176,671 of record NC_054704.1, read on the forward strand.
CAGTTTATGAAATACCCAGCTGACACGAGCTGGTAAAGAGACTGTATCACAGGCATGAAAACACCACTTTAAACAGGTCTTTATGTCAGTCGGAACACTCGACTACCTATCGCAGTTTATGAAATACCCAGCTGACACGAGCTGGTAAAGAGACTGTATCACAGGCATGAAATCACCACTTTAAACAGGTCTTTATGTCAGTCGGAACACTCGACTACCTATCGCAGTTTATGTAATACCCAGCTGACACGAGCTGGTAAAGAGACTGTATGACAGGCATGAAAACACCACTTTAAACAGGTCTTTATGTCAGTCGGAACACTCGACTACCTATCGCAGTTTATGTAATACCCAGCTGACACGAGCTGGTAAAGAGACTGTATCACAGGCATGAAAACACCACTTTAAACAGGTCTTTATGTCAGTCGGAACACTCGACTACCTATCGCAGTTTATGTAAAGTTAGCTTCTTTTTTATGCAAAACGGCACATCAATTAATACCCATTATATCGCAGTTTATGCAAATTTAACTTACCAGAGCTGTATTGCTAGAAGTTTGAAATGTCAGCTTATTTTACACAGTTATGAGAATAATATGACATTAGTGATTTATTTTATGTATTGTTATTCGGTGTATGAAACAGCTGAACCGTGTTATTTCTCTTTTTATAACAATGGGAAGGGTCGTAACTCAGATGTAGACTGATCTATTTTTGTTTATACAGTTAGCTCCCTTGCGAAAAGAGTTCGCTCGTTCGTTTTGCATAGATCCATATTTGAAGGCTAATTATTTTGAATAGTAAGTAAATTCTTAATTCTTACTGATGGCGAAGAAGTTGGGGGTTTTTAATGGCAATAGACCTCTTTCAAATTCCCATTGCGCATGTGCGCGAAGAGTAACGTCCTTTGCCGAATTAGACCATATCCAGGCTATATACAACTTGGGGGGGGGGGGGGGGGGGGGCATGATCGACAGTTGCCATGAATGTCGTTAGTGGCTTCGTAGGAGCTGTGAATCTACAGCAGTGCAATTTTCAAATAAGCTGATTTTGTGAAAAAAAATTAATAGCTAAACCTTTATTCAAATGAGGATTTTTGTAAGGTTTGATTAGCAGTTTCCAAAAATATATGCGTGATATCCGCCAACTACCGCTTGGGTGTCGTTTGTATGGGTGTGAATATTGTCAAAAATGCACCCAAAATCATGCAGTTTGGGCACATTATGATGAAAGTAGTACAAACATTTAACTAAAAATATTTTAAATGAGTTCTCTTTATAATTGTGACCCTTTTTGTAATTTTCTTGAGACTGAAATACCTGTATCGTTCTTTATTTTTAAACCATAGGTGGGCATTTAGAAATTAGAATGTCAGGGGCTGGCATGCAAAAATCTGAGTTGCAGATTTGCAAATTGCTGTGGTCTTGTATCTCGGTTGACAAGTGGACTGTCACTCATCACATCCAGTGCCACACGACGTTTGTACACCACAGGCCATGTGACGGTCACATTTAGTACCCTCCTTTAAAACATGTGCTACTCATTCGTCCAAGATTAACACAAAAACAACACCTAATAATCTGGGGGTTTTGTCTGTCACCCCATGTTACTAGTAGTTTCCATTTTCAAAGGTGAAAAACCTCTTTAGAGAATTTGTTACTGCTTATTTGAATAATCTCTGTCTTTGAATAATTTATTTTCCAACCGAAACATTAGCATACTGATCTAATACTAGTACACAACTGGCCAGGGATTTGGCGATCCATCCAAAATAAAGCTCGCATCGCCGGCTGTATATTGAAAGTGAAATAGTCTTTCCCATTTATCTTATGTGTTTAATTTCTTTGAAATTTCTTATTAATATGGCACGTAGTATGCTTGAATTGTAATTGGATATGGGCACAAGAATACATCTAAAAGGAAACATACAACAATAACTAGCCTCATATCCTGGCCGAAAACACGTGGGGTGGGGCTGCAGTAAAACCCCACCAAGAAGCAAGCCTAGATCACTGTGTTATTGGCTTTGTTTAACTAGGCAGTCATGGCTCTAAGTGTTCTCAATTAAAACACACACTGTATTATGGGGCGGGTGGGGGGGGGGGGGGTTCAACTAGGCAAGCATGACCCTAAGTGTTCTCAATTAAAACTACTGTATTATCAGGGTTTTTTCAACTAGGCAAACATGACCATACGTGTAAAAATTGAGAGAGAGAGAGAGAGAGAGAGAGAGAGAGAGAGAGAGAGAGAGAGAGAGAGAGGCAGACAGACAGACAGATAGACATACAGACAGACATACTGACAGACTGACAAAGGGAGGGAAGAAGAGAGAGAGAGACAGAGAGAGAGAGAGAGAGAGAGAGAGAGAGAGAGGGGGGAGAGAGGGGAGGGGGGGGGTGAGGGATCAGTTGTTAGACCGCTCGTCTCCACTCATTTATCTGTACACTCTTGCGTCGTACTGCTATAATGATGTAGTCAGGGCCGTACTGCTCAGTAAATAGGGAACAGATGCGGCTCTCCCTCCCGGAAACAAAGTATGTGTTTTATATAGCCATGTTTACCTATTTGAAAAATCCTGATAATACAGAGTGTGTTTTAATTGAGAACTCTTAGGGTCATGTTTACCTAGTTGAAAAATCCTGATAATACAGTGGTTTTAATTGAGAACTGTTAGAGCCATGTTTACCTAGTTGAACAAACCCTATAATACAGTGTGTGTTTTAATTGAGAACACTTAGAACCATGTTTACCTAGTTGAAACACCTTGATAATAAAGAGTGTCTTTTAATTAAGAACTCTTAGAGCCATGTTTACCTAGTTGAAAAATCCTGATAATACATTATGTTTTAATTGATAAATTGTTTATCTCTCTCCATACCTCTCTGTCTGTGTGTCTCTGTCTATCTGTCTGTCTGTCTGTCTCTCTCTGTCTCTCTCTCTCTCTCTCTCTCTCTCTCTCTCTCTCTCTCTCTCTCTCTCTCTCTCTCTCTCTCTCTCTCTCTCTCTCTCATTGCGCATCACAAAGAACTGGTATACTGAGTATAGAGACCGTAACAAGGTTACCACACAAACTGGGTGACGGATTGGCCGCTCTCCTACACCGCTGGTTAGTGACATATATATTTGTATCCAGTGTAACGCGTAACCGTGTTACCCTCACTTCTGCTCAGTCGTGGCAATCTAAGTAATTTTGTGTTTATCCATTCCGCAAATAACTCGGACAAAGAACAGTATTACAAACTATATGAATGTCCAGGCTATACTAAATATAGAATTGCTCTCTTTCTCTCTCTCTCTCTCTCTCTCTCTCTCTCTCTCTCTCTCTCTCTCTCTCTCTCTCTCTCTCTCTCTCTCTCTCTCTCTCTCTCTCTCTCTCTCTCTCTATATATATATATATATATATAGATATATATATATATATTGTGTACATCGCGTGGGTGGATTGATGGATGGATGAATGAATGAATGAATGGATGGATGGATGGATGGATGGATGGATGGATGGATGGATAGTAAGATGTATATATAGATGGATCGATCGATTGATAGTTGGATAGATGGATGTACAGTCAGACGTTAGTAGTGATATTTGAAATGGTGGAACTGTACTGACGGAGGGATGGTTGGATGAATGGACGGACGTCCGACCGGACAGATGGCAATATGACAACAAACAACATGCCAAGCGCAATATCTTTACCCAGTTGTAATGCACCTAAAATGTGTAGTACGTTGGCTTTCAAGCTGTGACGGGATACTGTAAGAGATGAAACCCGCTTCAAGCTGTGACGGGATACTGTAAGAGAAGAAACCCGCTTCAAGCTGTGACGGGATACTGTAAGAGGTGAAACCCGCTGCTGCTGGCGCTGCCGACGAGTCGATGTAGAGCCTGGCTTCAATAGGGCGCTTCTTTATTTATAGGGCATTTTTATCAGTTTACAGCAACTTCTTAGTTTGGCGCCAGTGCTGGATATTGACTGTTTGTTGATGTTTAAAGAGTAAAACGCATTAAATACAGCGAATATTCCTAGGTGAACGTCTAGATCGATGTTATAAACAATGTTTATTAGTCGGGCTGTTATTAAATTACACTGTTATACTACATACATCATGTAAACAGTGTCGCTAGTTTGCTATTCCATAATGAAGCGATAAATCGTGTGTGTATCCAGACTGGTTGTAAACACCTGCTGTAGACTGGTTGTAGCCACCTTCTGTAGACTGGCTGTAGACGCCTGCTGTAGACCGGTTGTAGACGCCTGCTGTAGACCGGTTGTAGACGCCTGCTGTAGACCAGTTGTAGACGCCTGCTGTAGACTGGTTGTAGACACCTGCTGTAGACTGGTTGTAGACACCTGCTGTAGACTGGTTGTAGACACCTGCTGTAGACCGGCCTTTGTCTGGCTGTTTTCATTGTTCACCTGATATTGAAACAAAACGAACACAACTAATTATTTCTGCTGGGTGTTTGTTTCTGCTGGGTGTTTGTTGTGTGTTCACTGGTTAATTAGGCATCAGTGTTACCAGGTGTTGACTGATGTAGTGATACGTGGTTTCAATGTATATCTTAGACATAGCGACACCCAGTGTTCAGTGGTTAACTAGACATAGTTATACCCGGCGTTCACTGTTTAACTAGACACAGTGATACCTGATGTTCAGTCTTCACTGTTCACTGTTCAGTGGTTAACTACACATAGTGATACCCGGTGTTCACTGTTCAGTGGTTAACTACACATAGTGTTACCCGGTGTTCACTGTTCAGTGGTTAACTACACATAGTGATACCTGGTGTTCACTGTTCAGTGGTTAACCACACATAGTGATACCCGGTGTTCACTGTTAAGTGGTTAACTACACATAGTGTTACCTGGTGTTCACTGTTAAGTGGTTAACTACACATAGGGTTACCTGGTGTTCACTGTTCAGTGGTTAACTACACATAGTGATACCCGGTGTTCACTGTTCAGTGGTTAACTACACATAGTGTTACCTGGTGTTCACTGTTCAGTGGTTAACTAGACACAGTGCTACCCCGGTGTTCACTGTCCAGTGGTTAACTACACATAGTGTTACCTGATGTTCACTGTTCAGTGGTTAACTACACATAGTGATACCCGGTGTTCATTGTTCAGTGGTTAACTACACATAGTGATAGCCGGTGTTCACTGTTTAACTAGACATAGAGATACTCGGTGTTCATTCTGTAACTAGACATAAAGACACCCGATGTTCATTCTGTAACTAGACATAGAGTCACCCGATGTTCATTCTGTAACTAGACATAGAGACACCCGATGTTCATTCTGTAACTAGACATAGAGACACCCGATGTCCACTGTTTAACTAGACATAGAGATACCCGGTGTTCACTGTTTAACTAGACATAGAGATACCCAGTGTTCATTCTGTAACTAGACATAGAGACACCCGATGTCCACTGTTTAACTAGACATAGAGATACCCGTTGTTCATTCTGTAACTAGACATAGAGATACCCGATGTTCATTCTGTAACTAGACATAAAGACACCCGATGTTCATTCTGTAACTAGACGTAGAGTCACCCGATGTTCATTCTGTAACTAGACATAGAGACACCCGATGTTCATTCTGTAACTAGACATAGAGACATCCGATGTCCACTGTTTAACTAGACATAGAGATACCCGATGTTCACTGTTTAACTAGACACAGAGATACCCGGTGTTCACTGTTTAACTAGACATAGAGATACCCAGTGTTCATTCTGTAACTAGACATAGAGACACCCGATGTTCATTCTGTAACTTGACATAGAGACATCCGATGTTCATTATGTTGCTAGACATAGAGATACCCGATGTTCATTCTGTAAATAGACATAGAGACACCCGATGTTCATTCTGTAACTATACATAGAGATACCCGATGTCCACTGTTTAACTAGACATAGAGACACTCGGTGTTCACTGTTTAACTAGACATAGAGATACTCGGTGTTCATTCTGTAACTAGACATAAAGACACCCGATGTTCATTCTGTAACTAGACATAGAGTCACCCGATGTTCATTCTGTAACTAGACATAGAGACACCCGATGTTCATTCTGTAACTAGACATAGAGACACCCGATGTCCACTGTTTAACTAGACATAGAGATACCCGGTGTTCACTGTTTAACTAGACATAGAGATACCCAGTGTTCATTCTGTAACTAGACATAGAGACACCCGATGTCCACTGTTTAACTAGACATAGAGATACCCGTTGTTCATTCTGTAACTAGACATAGAGATACCCGATGTTCATTCTGTAACTAGACATAAAGACACCCGATGTTCATTCTGTAACTAGACGTAGAGTCACCCGATGTTCATTCTGTAACTAGACATAGAGACACCCGATGTTCATTCTGTAACTAGACATAGAGACACCCGATGTCCATTGTTTAACTAGACATAGAGATACCCGATGTTCACTGTTTAACTAGACACAGCGATACCCGGTGTTCACTGTTTAACTAGACATAGAGATACCCAGTGTTCATTCTGTAACTAGACATAGAGACACCCGATGTTCATTCTGTAACTAGACATAGAGACACCCGATGTCCACTGTTTAACTAGACATAGAGATACCCGGTGTTCACTGTTTAACTAGACATAGAGATACCCAGTGTTCATTCTGTAACTAGACATAGAGACACCCGATGTCCACTGTTTAACTAGACATAGAGATACCCGTTGTTCATTCTGTAACTAGACATAGAGATACCCGATGTTCATTCTGTAACTAGACATAAAGACACCCGATGTTCATTCTGTAACTAGACGTAGAGTCACCCGATGTTCATTCTGTAACTAGACATAGAGACACCCGATGTTCATTCTGTAACTAGACATAGAGACACCCGATGTCCACTGTTTAACTAGACATAGAGATACCCGATGTTCACTGTTTAACTAGACACAGAGATACCCGGTGTTCACTGTTTAACTAGACATAGAGATACCCAGTGTTCATTCTGTAACTAGACATAGAGACACCCGATGTTCATTCTGTAACTTGACATAGAGACATCCGATGTTCATTATGTTGCTAGACATAGAGATACCCGATGTTCATTCTGTAAATAGACATAGAGACACCCGATGTTCATTCTGTAACTATACATAGAGATACCCGATGTCCACTGTTTAACTAGACATAGAGACACCCGGTGTTCACTGTTTAACTAGACATAGAGATACCCGATGTTCATTCTGTAACTAGACATAGATACACCCGATGTTCATTCTGTAACTAGACAGAGACACCCGATGTTCATTCTGTAACTAGACATAGAGATACCCGATGTTTATTCTGTAACTAGACATAGAGACACCCCGATGTTCATTCTGTAACTAGACATAGAGATACCCGATGTTCATTTTTAACTAGACATAGAGACACCCGATGTTCATTCTGTAACTAGACATAGAGATACCAGATGTTCATTTTTAACTAGACATAGAGATACCCGATGTTCAGACGTGGAGTAGTTGTAGCTAATGATAATAATTATACATAATTGATAGAACTCCCTGTCTGTTTGTCTGTCTGTCTGCCAGTCTGTCTATGTGTCTGCGTGTTTTCTTTGATAGCTCCATCACACCCGCGTCTTTCCTTCATTATTACCTGGCGTTATTCATTAGCGCCGTGCGTCTCGAGTTTCCATCTTTCACTGTCTTTGACACGGGGAATATTAAAATGATATCGCTATCTGTCGCGTTCCACGCCAGCGCTATTAGTGCTTGTTAGTTGGTTGATAATAGGGAAAATGAGGATCAATCAGTATTACTGGCGGGTGAACAGCGGTCACAGCTTTAAAGCACAATCCCGTTATATAAACACCGAGAAAGTCAAAGTGTTGGACCTGGCGTCCAGTGACGTCACCGTCGAGTTTCAGGTATAGTTGGAAATGATTAACCAGTTATTACCGAGTTGGAGGCGGATCGAACGTTATTGATCTCGGTTACATAAGTGGTCAACATTTCCAACAATGAGTTACCGAGATCCCGACATTTGAGAAAATAACCAGTCTATGTTCGTTTGTCTTACCTCAATGTGCGCTCTACTTCTCGCGCAGGCATACTGACTCGTGTGTTTTTTGTGTGAATTTATTCCTAGTTTATTTTACTGTGTGGTTTGTCTTCGCTGTCTGTCAGATAAAACAGAAGGTAAGAATCCATTTCTTTAAAACAAATTGAGTTAACTAATGTTTTTGATTTGTTTAAAAATATTAGAAACCTTCTTTTTAAAAAACCCCGAAAAATTAAAAACTTTAAAAACCCTAAACAAAAGAAAGAAAAGAAAGACAAGCAAAGTTTGTAATAAATAGTCACGTGTTACATGAGACAAAACTGACTTCCTGATAAACAGTCGACGAGGAGTTGAATTGAACTTAACAATGACGCTGACGACAAAGAAGATAATAATAATAATAATAATAATAATAATAATAAATAAGAATAAATAATAATAATAATAATTATTATTATTATTACATGTGTTATTATTATTATTTATATTATTATTATTATTATTATTATTATTATTATTGTTGTTGTTGTTGTTGTTGTTGTTGTTTTCTTGCAGGTAAACATACTCAGACATAAGATTCAAATGTTTTCAATAGTTTTAATAACAATAAATATATTTTCTATCCATGTAATGGCTTCATCTCATCAATAATTAGAAATATCTTTCAAATTATGTAATGTTTGATCCTTATAATAAATATAAATAATTTTCCTACTTACGTTTTTTTATCATTTTAATAATTATATAATTTCCGACGTTTTCCTACTCATGTAATTTCATTTAATACGTTTAATGATTATAAATCTGATTCTTTTATAACTACATGACATTTTTATAATTTTAATAAATATAAATAGGATTCGTCTTCACATATCAGGGCCGTAGCTAGGATGTTTTGTTTGATGGGGGGGGGGGGGGGGGGGGGGGCAACTGAGTAGTTAATAGTCTAAAACTTCTTAAACAGTTAAGAAGAGAATTTTCTTTAAGTTTCTATAATGCCTTCCGGATTTTTTCGGGGGGGGGCAACTGCCCCCCTTGCCCCCCCCCCCCGCTAGTTACGGCCCTGCTTATGTAATATTTTTCTCATTTTAATAATTATAAATAGGATTCTTATTCACTTATGTGATTTTTTTTTTTTTTCATTTTCATAATTGTAAATCTCATTATTTTCTACTGATGTAATTATTTTATAATTTTAATAATTATAAATTGGACTTTTTCCTACTCATGTAATGTTTGTTTTAATTTTAATACTTATAAATCTGATTATTTGTTATCATGGTGTATGAAAAAGATTTCAGGTTTCATTCAGCCGTGAAAGTTGTGGTAACAAGACACTTTGTTTTTGTTTGCTTTTTTTTTTTTTCGTGTGTTTATTTACGGTTATATGGCGTCGGGCAGATGGTTATGGACCACACATATATTGAGGGAGGAAACCCGCTGTCGCCACTTCATGGGCTACTCTTTTCGATTAGCAGCAAGGGATACTTTATATGCACCATCCCATAGCCAGGCTGGCACATACCACGGCCTTTGATGTACCAGTCGTGGTGCACTGGCTGAAGCGAGAAATAACCCAATAGGTCCACTGAAGGGGATCGATCCCAAACCGACCGCGCATCAAGCGAGCACTTTACCACTGGGCTACGTGTCGCCCCCTCACTGTGTATAGAGAAGCCAAGTTCTTACTGTCTGTAGTGACGTGAAATCCTTAGTTAATGTCTGTAATGTCACACAATGTTTAGCTATTGTCCATACTGAAATAAACTATTTACTATTATCCTGTTCAATTATTTAGACCCAAAGTTTTTTTGTAAATGTTACGTTTATTTCCTATTCGATATTTGTTTTCTTTGCATTTACATGAAAACAAACCCAAACCCCGACAGGTTTTATATACAAATCATCATATAAAATGCACGAAGTTGACTTAATTCCACTTTTTAAAAATCTCTGTGTCGTTTGAATGCACGTTATTTCTCCTATAAATAACTAAGGTCATTTGCATATCAAAAGCATCATTCTATAGTGCGTTTCAAACTAATGTTCGGTTCTATCGTCCTATCCGTACAAATCGTAGTGTGACCTATATTTAAGAAAATATCTGTAAACATGAAGCAGGCGCGGATTCAGGTGGGGAGTTCAAGTGACAAAACCTCAGTTTGAAAATAAAATATGTATCAAATATTATAATTATATTGTGGAATACACAAGCGCGCGCGCTGAAGGGGGAGAGAGAGAGAGAGAAAAAGAGAGAGAGAGAGAGAGAGAGAGAGAGAGAGAGAGAGAGAGAGAGAGAGAGAGACGTCATTTATGTAACGACGCACTCAACATATTTTAATCTATGGTTATATGGTTATAGGGACAGAGAGAGAGAAGAATATGGTATGCATGCGATTGGTGGAGGTGTGACCCTCTGCACAACCCCAACCCCACTTGAGGCTTCTTTTGTATATGGAGCGGGACGTAGCTCAGAGGTAAAGCGTTCGCTCATGGTAGGTCGACTGATCGATCCCACATGGTGGACCCATTGGGTTGTGTCTAGTTCCAGCCTGTGCACCACAACTGATGTATAAAGGCTGTGGTATGTGCTATCCTGTCTATGGGATGGTGCATATAAAACGTCACTTATTGCTGATCAAAATTGCTTATCGGAAACAGTGGCCCATGTGGCGGTAGCGAGTTTCTTTCTCACTGTCATAATGCTCCTTAACCGTTTTGTCTGACGCTACATAAACGTATATCAAATGCGTTGAGTGTGTCGTTAAATAAACATTTCTCTCGTATGTATGTGTAGTCTATATGCATTTCTAGTCGATTAGTTTATAGGTTGTTAGGTTGTTTGATTGTGAATGATATGGAAATAAATTGTTTTTGGTGTTAAAGAGTTCATGCATACATTAAAGTAATACTCCTGATGGGTATGGAGAAATAACTTAATCAGTCGACGAACTCATTTCTTCATCACTATCTTCGTTAAGGGGGACTATCACAGGGGGTATTTTATTTCTTATAAAACTATTTTGTTTTCTAAAATCTTCTTCGATCTTTATTACATGTTTAACTGCGTCAGAGAAGTGTGTAGGTGTGACAGAGTTCAATGCATGTGCAAGTTCTCTCCGCACCGTGGTCATTTTACCATCATTATGACGAGCTATGTGCCCTTTGACTTGACTCCAGATCAGTTCTGTCGGATTGAGTTCAGAATGTCTTGGCGGCAGTCTTAGACACAAGTGCCCATGGCGTTCAACAATACCATCAGTAACAAATTGCTTTGCACATTTGTTACTTTTCACAAGTTCATAAAGAACTGGTTTTGTCATGTTACTCTCAAAAGGTATATTTTTGTTTCGTAGCCACGACTGAATTTCTTCCTTTTTAGCGACCGGCCTCGGTGGCGTTGTGGTTAGGCTATCGGTCTACAGGCAGGTAGGTACTGGGTTCGGATCCCAGTCGAGGCATGGGATTTTTAATCCAGATACCGACTCCAAAACCTGAGTGAGTGCTCCGCAAAGCTCAGTGGGTAGGTGTAAAACCACTTGCACCGACCAGTGATCCATAACTGGTTCAACAAAGGCCATGGTTTGTGCTATCCTGCCTGTGGGAAGTGAAAATAAAAGATCCCTTGCTGCCTGTCGTAAAAGAGTAGCCTATGTGGCGACAGCGGGTTTCCTCTAAAAAACCCAGTGTCAGAATGACCATATGTTTGACGTCCAATAGCCGATGATAAGATAAAAAATCAATGTGCTCTAGTGGCGTCGTTAAATAAAACAAACTTTCCTTTTTTCCTTTTTAGCGTTTAATGCAGGACATCGTGTAATCTCAGTTAATTTGTTGTGGTAGCTTGCGTTATCCATGACGATAACAGAAGGTTCTGGTAGAGAAGGCATAAGTTGTTCTTCAAACCATTTGATGAAATTGTCATGATTCATCTCACCATGATAGTCTCCGTCTGTTTTTTTTTAGCCTCAAAGATCAATTCACAGCCATCTATCAATCCATATTTATCACAGCCAGCATGACAAATAATAAGTCTTTTTCCCTTCCCAGTCACCGAACAAAGTTTAGGAACTCGATCAGCAGCGTCTGATTTCGGCAGGTGATTGGCAGTACTTGTGCCCGGGTGGATATCTGTCCAGTGGTGGGATGTTGTGTGGTTGACATTCACCCAGGTCTCATCTTGATACACTATTAAATACCTCTGTTCTCGTAAACTGGATATTTCATGGAGATAGGACAGTCTCCTGTGTGATATATTGGCGTCCTCAAAAATCACTTTTCCGGTTGTAGACATATGTTGGTATTTAAAATCGAGGTCATGGAGTGTTCTTCGTAAAGTTGATATGGATATGTTGATTGCACATTCCTCCCTTAAAGCCACGTTAATCTTATGTAATGTAGGTAATTCGCCCTCTCTATAAAATCTGTATACTCGTCGTCTAATAACATCTTTATCAAATAAATCGATGAGTTTTCGGTCGCGTATTTTAACAGTGATTTCTGTGCTTGGATTCGTAGAGCTTAGATTTTTCACAGTTCTTTTTACTATTGAAACCGAAACTTTAAGTGCAGCGGCAACTCGATCGACAATTCGATAAGAAGCATACCTAGGTCTACCGCGCTGATATTCATCTTCAAAATAATCGAAAACGTTCTTAATACACAATTTTACATCAACTGAAGTGTTTTTCGATTTACCCATATTTTTCCTCAAATAACAATAACAAGAATGTCGACTACTACATTTTCAATGAATTTATATACCCTACCTAACTTGTATTTTACGTGGTTTACACATTGCTACAATAGCACGTGCAGTCATAGACCGAAATAATGATGTTATTGACCAAGCAATGCTATCGTATTTTGAACATTCAGGGCTGTGTCTGCGGGATGAAAAAGTGGTTGATTACTGCCTATACGGACTTATCATGTTAGATTACTGCCTATACGGACTTAACATGTTAGATTACTGCCTATACGGACTTAACATGTTTGAGTACTGCCTATACGGACTTATCATGTTAGATTACTGCCTATACGGACTTATCATGTTAGATTACTGCCTATACGGACTTAACATGTTAGATTACTGCCTATACGGACTTAACATGTTTGATTACTGCCTATACGGACTTATCATGTTAGATTACTGCCTATATGGACTTAACTTGTTTGATTACTGCCTATACGGACTTATCATGTTAGATTACTGCCTATATGGACTTATCATGTTAGATTACTGCCTATACGGACTTAACTTGTTTGATTACTGCCTATACGGACTTAACATGTTTGATTACTGCCTATACGGACTTATCATGTTAGATTACTGCCTATACGGACTTAACATGTTTGATTACTGCCTATACGGACTTAACATGTTTGATTACTGCCTATACGGACTTAACTTGTTTGATTACTGCCTATACGGACTTAACATGTTAGATTACTGCCTATACGGACTTAACATGTTTCATTACTGCCTATACGGACTTAACATGTTTGATTACTGCCTATACGGACTTAACTTGTTTGATTACTGCCTATACGGACTTATCATGTTAGATTACTGCCTATACGGACTTAACATGTTTGATTACTGCCTATACTGAAGTAAATTAATTATTACTTTCTATATTGACATAAAATCATTTTATTTTATAGGGACATATCGCTTTCCTATAATATGTATATCGATGTAAACGTTTATAAACTATCCATATTATATAGACAAGTTGTTTTATTGCCATTCATGTTAAAGTAATATAATGTTATGTGCGTTATACAAGTTCTAAACGTTATTAATTTAGAATTTATCGAATCTTTAAGCTTACATTTCACCAAAAAAACACGTGTTACATAGATGATATTTTTGTTGACGTTGTATATACACTATAAGCTCAATTTGAAAAGCGTTTCTGAACGGTTGAATAACGTTTTAAAATCCTTGGCGAGTGCATTGATGCAGACGTTGTATAAATTATTTGAATTATACTTGCAGATGTTATTGCAAAATAAATAGGACATTTCGGTTCGTATCTGTGATTGGATCACCGGACTAGTTAGTTCTCGTGTTAGCTGACACTTTAAACAACGACGAAGAATATTGAATCAATACTTGTAAATCAGTCAGCTGCATGCGTCTGCATGTCTGTCCAGGCAACAGTCGTGTATACCTGAATGCGTGTAAACGTTGTTTGACTACAGGTTGCTGTGTTATCGTGGTGGGCCAGTCGTCGCGGTTTAACACGCTCTGATTACGGCGAGGTATCAGTAGCGGCGACTGACACAGTGGCAACTCTTCTCGGTAAGTCAGTGTTGTTTATAGTGTTTGAGCGTCCTGAGTTGACATATAGTCTTGGAGAGGAAATGAGATACATTTTTCCATTAGTAGCAAGGGATCTTTTATATACACCATCCCACAGACAGCCTTTGATATACTAGTCGTGGTGAACTGGCTGGAACGACAAATAGCCCAATGGGCGCACTGACGGGTGTCGATCCCAAACCGACGGCACATCGAGTGAGCGCTTTACCACAGGGGTACGCCCCACCCTTCGCGTCTATTCAAGTGCACGAGTTTGTTGTCTGCCTGACTGTTGTCTGTCTGTTGTCCGTTGTCTGCTGTCTGTTGTCTGTATGTCTGTTGTCTGTCAGCCTGCTGTCTGTTGTCTGTTGTCCGTCTGTTGTCCGTTGTCTGTTTGTTTGTTGTCTGCTGTCTTTTGTCTGTATGTCTGTTGTTTCTGTCTGAGGTGTTTGTTTTGTTTACTTCGATTATCATGTGTTCATTTCGTTTCTTGTCTGCTGTTTGCAATGTTATTGGTTTATTGTTTGTTTTTATTATTATAATTTTATTTTTATTTTTTTCGGGGGCTGACTGGTCACAGAACAGAGACTGTAAGAGGTATTTTGAAAGGATGTGGGTGTGTGAATACACCATGGTCAAGACAGTGGTTTATACTGAGTCTTAAGGTCCTCATTGTGAGAGATTCTTACACGCCTCAGTATGCGGTGACACGGAACCTGAAGATAAAGTGTATTTAATTTAAACAGATTCCTCTGCTTATACCCAGTACGTTAAATAAATTCCTCTGCGTATACCCAGAACGTTAAACCGATTCATCTGCTTATACCCAGTACGTTAAACCGATTCCTCTGCTTATACCCAGTACGTTAAACCGATTCCTCTGCTTATACCCAGAGTACCTTCCATAAGAAGCTTGTCTTTTAGCAGGTGCATAATAACATTTGTACTCAGAAAAACTAGTTTCAAGTTTTAAACAATCATATTGCATAGTTTCCACCAAATTTATTATTTCAAATTGTTGACAGAACTGTAGAGAATCACCCTGACCAAGTTTAGAATATATGCCCTGTACATTCCAAGTACGAACATTCCAGCTGGTATTTGATTGTACTCTTTCTAATCGCCAGTAAAACTACATACCATAAAATGTATATGTCTGTATGTATAAAAAAATCTTTCACGATGTAATAAAATAACATGGCAACTTTTGGCTGTAATTTTAACAATAAAACCTCATTATAAACCCTGGAAATATCGTTTATATAAAAACCAGAACACCTGACCTATTTTCTGCTGTGTGACCTTAGTGGTGTAAAACTAGCGAGTGAGGTGATTCGATGTGTATATATTTTGCCAGAACGTTCTCCTATGTATAAGAGTAAAGATAGTAATGGGATAGATGAACTTGAAGCAAAATTATCCTGTATTAGAACAGAAAATGACTTTGACATTGACATAATGTTAACAGGGGACTTTAATACTCGTATTGGTTTAAATGAAGATTATATTGTGGAACATGAAGATAAGATAGACCTGTTAAATCTCGGAGAGATGTATATAATAGAAAAAAAATTTGAACCTAGATTCTCACTGGATTTAACTGTTAATAAGTTTGGTTTAACTCTACTAGAAATGTGTAAGGTGTATGGGATTTATGTTGTAAATGGCAGGAAACCATGAGATAAACATGGTTCATTTACATGTATTAGCAATAACGGAACAAGTCTGATTGATTAATGTATTGTTTCTTCATCTATATTTAATTTAGTAAATGATATGACAGTACATTCTAGGTCAGATTATCTCCCAGTTTTAACATTTACCGAAATTGATCATAGTAAGTGTATTGTTCCAGAAGTGGTAGTTACAGAACCTGTAATTAGATATAAGTGGTCTGATAGTTTTTAAAAATTTCAACAAATCACTCGGTTGTCTTTGATTCATTTGATCACTTAGTGCATATAGATGTAACTAGTGCCTCTGATTCATTAATTGATTTATCGTGTTTTGCTGGAGACCATATGAAGTGTAGATCTTCCATTATCCTAAAGGAACACAATTTAGGACAGCCTGTTTGGTTTGATAGATATTGTTGTGAAGCTAAACAAAATAAATATCGCTTATTAAACATGCTTCGGAAGTGCCCAATTATATCAAACGTGACGGCTTATAATAATGTTAAGAATTTTTTTCGAAAATTATGTAACAATAAAAACATATTGTATAACCAAAGTATTATTAATGATATTGATTCTGCTGTTAAAGAAAAGGATGGTCAAACATTCTGGAAAAAGGTAAAGTCGCTATTATTTTGCAAAGGTAGCCAATCAAGCATATCTCTAGAGAAGTGGCATTCATATTTTAAAACCTTGCTTAATCCTAGTGTTTGTCATGGTTCAACTTTTGATGATGAGTTAAATCATTTTATTATTAATCATGATCCTGTTGATTGTGTTGACTGCATTACATTTAATTCTTTGATGCTATTAATGATGAAGAAGTAAGAAGTGCTATAAAGTCACTTAAGTTAGGTAAAAGCCCAGGTGTGGATGGTGTGCCATCAGAGTTTTTTTAAGAATGCATTATTTATTATACCATATCTAAATATGTTATTTAATTATGTTGTAAATAGTGGTATATTCCCAGATTCTTGGAATGTGGGCTTAATTATTCCATTGTTTAAGAAAGGAGATATTACAGATCCAAATAACTTTAGAGGTATTTCATTATTAAATATTGTTGGAAAATTATTTACTTCTATTTTAGAAACTACGATTAGGACATGGCTTGAATTTAATAATATTATCCACGAAGCACAGGCAGGTTTCCGAAATGATTACTCCACAATAGATCATATATTTACACTTCAGGCATTGTGTCAAAAATACCTTAGAAAGCCTTGACATAGATTTCATGTTGCTTTTATTGATCTTCTTGGTAGATAGAAAACGTTACCGTATGTGTTGCATATGAGGGGTATTCAAGGTAAAAGATAAAAGATATGTATGAAAAGGTAAAGGCTTGTGTTAGAGTAAAGAATGTTAGGACATATCCCTTTACAACATCTAGTGGTGTCCGTCAAGGGTGTATGTTAAGCCCAGTTTTGTTTATACTTTTTATTAATGAATTTATAAATGAGATGAATAATAGTAATCTTAGAGGAATTTTTTTGACTGAAAATATTAATGATATATTAATGCTTCTTTTTGCTGATGATGGTGTACTTATTGTTGATACAGTAATAGGTTTGCAAAAAAAGCTTGATATATTAAATAAGTTTTGTGTAAAATGGGGATTAGAAGTTAATATTGATAAATCTAATATAATATTTATGTCCAGCTTTGTACAGAGATGCAAAGAGATTCATTTTCAACACTGGCATGATAAAATTAACTCTTCTCATTTTTTAAAGGCATATTCTTCTTATAAATCTCTTTTAGAAACAGAAAAGTATGTTATATTTGTCACAATATAAAGATCTCTTGAGAATGTTTTCTAAATTTAGGTGTTTGTCATATAAATTAAAAGTACAAAAAAGCAGATATAATCCAGTAATAGAAAGAAATGAAACTATCTGTTTAAAGTGTAATCTCAATCAAGTGGAAGATGAATATTATTTTCTTTTAGTATGTCATATTATGCTTTGAGCAGGAAATATTTCATATCAGAATACTTTATAGTAAATCCTTCAAGAGAAAAATTTAATTTATTGATTTCTAACCCAAAATATGTCCAGAAGTCTGCCAGTTTAAATTGATTATACATGTATTGTAATTTGTACACGCGTAGCGCGCAATTGATTTGTTTTTAAAAGTAGTTATCATGGTCATATGGCCTCAATAACTGAATACATATCTTGTCTATCTTGTCTTGTCTTTACTGGTAAATACTTTCTTAATATTTCTGATTCTCTTTTAGTAGTTTTAAAGTTTCTCATAATTCCATAGGTGTGGCTTGTGTACATTTATTGCTGTATTTTTACTGTTGTATTATTACTGTTGCACTATTGTTTTTAATTTAATCCGTACACAAAGTGAGACGTAAATAAAAAATGTGTCTATCTGTCTGGGATTGGTGAACAAGCAGTCGCTTGTTAATGCCTTCGGTTACGTTTTTGAATTTGCCTTTTATCAGCCAGAATGGTTACAAAGGGTATATTTCAGAATTAAATGCAAGTCAGAGACGCAAGATTTTTTTTTCGTAAAATGAGAAATGAAACATGAAAGGGTAGTCTATTAATATATCTCTCTCCAGTTACGGTTAAAGCTCAACGACACCGGTAATAACCTCTGATTTCATCACAAGCTTCCACGTAACAGATGTTCAAACAGACAAGTCAACGCGTGTACATCGCGATGCAAATCCATGTTGTCGTGGTAAATAAATAAGCATCAAACACCAGTCTAGCGAACGATCACTGCATGTTTCAGTTTAGCTGGGAATAATGAAAAAAAAACCCAGATTTTATCATTACTAAAAACTTCTCAAAGTAGCTGCCCAGTTGGAACTTGACATAAATGTAAAACATATTAATTGTGATTGTAAACTGGACGTAAACATACAGCTATCGACTGACGTATACTGCTTCTCACGCTGTCGTTGGCACGCACGTCGCAGCCGTCGTAAAGAATTACTTTTACTTTAGAGACG
The DNA here is from genome assembly GCF_016097555.1 of Gigantopelta aegis. Classification (NCBI taxonomy): domain Eukaryota; kingdom Metazoa; phylum Mollusca; class Gastropoda; order Neomphalida; family Peltospiridae; genus Gigantopelta; species Gigantopelta aegis. The sequence goes on from NC_054704.1 coordinate 195,695, forward strand.
GTGTGCTCCTCAGTCGTACAGCGCTCGCTGGCTTCCGGTGTGACCGCATTGGCTTTCCTTTACCAGCTGATGTCCGACAATTAGTGGTAGATTGTACAACCTTTTCGGATATACATGTGTCACTAATGGGCTTTCT
>NC_054704.1:198330-245836 GCF_016097555.1 Gigantopelta aegis
ATACTCCTTACAATATTTACTGTCATTTGGGTGTGTGTGCTCAGCTATATATGTAGAGACAAAATGAATATTCAGAGTACCTCAAGTCCTTTAAATAATTCCATTGAAACACATGTACTTGAGACTGACTTCTAGATTATGAATACCTTAACAGGCACATCAAAGAAATATCACTGTTACAAAATAGTGTCTGAGGAACGAAAAGTGAACATGACTGCACGTGTATGAAGTAATGAATTAATGGCCGGAACATCAGTGTGGGGTACACATCCTGTGTGCTGGGTGTAGGTGTCTTCAGGTCACCAGGTGTGGCAATTTCAAATCCATCAGCCATGCTGATTTTCATAATGGACCATCAAAACCATTGGCAGCTACCAATATTCCTGACTATATATTTATAGCCTGCTGTAGTTAGAGGTTTTAAGTATTTGTGATATCTGGAATTATCATCCAGCTTTCACATATTTATTTTTGATTCAGTACTAAAAAAAACTCCAGTTATTAAATGACATAATTACCCGAACATCTATTTTCGTGCATTATTTTCTAATCCAGATGAATACAATATGTATATTGGATGTATTCCTACAATCTGTAATCTAGCATATTTTAGCTAGTAAAATTGAGTAATACAGCTTTAACAATAAAATAAATTATCAACTTAATCCAAGGCAGATAATCAAATCTGAAACAAATGGGTCTGAATCTAGTGTAAACTTAAAATGCACTTCCTGAGAGCAAACTAAGTTATTTTTTTAATGGTTAATAATTAATATAAAATATTATATATACAGTATGAAACTGCAAAAGAAATGTTTAAGTATTAACGCTGTGCATGGCATACTGCAACAGAAATTTGAAATGGAAAGGTATATTCTTTTAAAAACTTGTAAATACGATCTATTTAAAAATGAATGGGCAACGTGGCAAACACTATTTTACTGATACTTAAAGATAATATAGACATGGAAACAGCTTGTTTGGAAACAAAATTCAGACTACATTTTAGAATATATAATACTTTTAATTAATCTCTTCCGTATATATTTCTAGTAGATGTGTGTACATGTGTGAATATATGTGCATGTATAATATATATATATGTTACCGCCCCTCACCCTTAAAGTAAATCAGAAACAATTTGGGGTCAAGCTGATCATTTTAGAGATAACGGATAGGGCCTATGACTACCCTAGTTCCGCACAAAATTTTGAGTACTTTTTTTTTACAGGTACCCCATACATGTTTCAAACACAAGGCTACTTGACACAGTGGTACTAGATGAGATAAAATTGCATACCTTTTTTGCCCAGATAAAACTAATTTGTTTTTCAGTCAACACACTCACATGTATGACCAATCTCAGGGCATGTGGTGTTAACTTCTCTATTAAACGTTTGGTGCACCAGGAACTTTGACCCAGCTGGAAGTTATTTGGTTTAGTACTGCCTATAAGGTGCATCTTGTAATACTATATTTAACTATTGCAAAGCACAAACACAGCCACAGACCCCACCCTGTAGTATGTGTTTTAGCTGTGAAGAGATTTCGTCAACTGTTTCTGTAACTCAAAAGCTATCTTGGCACAAAACATGCTTAAAGTTGTTCTATATGGAATTGTTTTACATTTTATATAATGTAATGTAATGTAATGCAATGCAAATGCAATGCAAATGCAATGCAATGTAATGTAATTATGGAATGAATGAATGAATGAATGAATGAATGTTTAACGACACCCCAGCACGAAAAATACATCGGCTATTGGGTGTCAAACTATGGTAATGCAAATAAATAAAGTGATGATCAACATCAATATAAAAATTCAAGGTTTAAACAAAAACAGTGTAAAGAACTGTGCAAAAATACAAATACAAATATCACAGAATTTTACGGACACCGAATTTTACTCTAAACTTCAATTTGTGCTGTATTGGCCATTCTCAAAGAGAATGTTACACCCCTGCACCACGGTGAGGTTACAGCACACGCAGGGTGTAATTATGGTGAATTATCTGTCACTCAAAAACTAGAAAAAATAACTTGTATACCTAAAGGTGATAATTGTTGTCTTTAAATTAGCATCTGTGTGTTTATCTGTATATAATGTGTGTGTGTGTGTGTGTGTGTGTGTGTGTGTGTGTGTGTGTGTCATTGTGTGTGTGTGTCTACACACATACACACACATTTATATACCGTGCAGATAATAGCTAGCATATCTAATGTAATTAAAGTATGTGACATTTTTAGATCACATACTTTCGGAATTTGATAACTTTGCAAATTAAATGTAAATTAATGGCACTACGTTTATTAACATTTATAAAAATTGTAACAAGATGACACGGACTATAAATGACTGCCGTTCAACGAAAATTGTGTTCTTATCAGAAATGGATCAAAACTATATTATGATACATTATGTCTACTGAAATGCCAAATTACGCAATATTAAAATGGCAAACCTATTCTATTTCAGAACTTTACTGGTATATATTATTTATTTTGAACAATTTGCAACCACACACAAAAATAAAACTGATTTTTTTTTTTCAGTATAGAATATTAGCTAATAATAATTGTGCCTATAGATTTAAATTAATTGATTTTTAAACATGTATGTTTTAGTATGACGGAAACTAATCTGTAGTACGTCTATTTTGGGAATGTAAAATTGTTAAGAATTTTGGGAATGATTATTTTAATTGTTTATTAAAGTCAATTAAGCACAAATGTAATTTAAGACTCATGAGCTGGTGATAGTAGCATATAAAGATAACGTTAAAATAGACGGTATGTTTACCTGCTATTATTATTATTATTATTATTATTATTATTATTAGGTTAATTCTTTATGCATAAATGTAAAGTGAAATGTTAATAAGTTCTTCAGTGTATCATTCTTTTTGAACAGGCCTAACTTGGTAACTTTCTTTCGCTTCTTCCCACCGGCTAATTAATGTAGATCTGTTGTTTTGTATATGTACATTCTTTGCGTATTTTAACTTTTAAATATGTATGTACGGCATGCATAGAAAAGAAAAAAAGTTTAAGTGTGTGTGGGAGAGAGAGAGAGAGAGAGAGAGAGAGAGAGAGAGAGAGAGAGAGAGAGAGAGAGAGAGAGAGAGAGAGAGAGAGAGTACCAGTACCCTACATTATGTGACGATTTATTTAATGTTTGTATGTACACAACTCTTGTTTTTCCCTGGCGTTTGTTTTTATTGTAAATAAGGGACAAGTCCTTTTTATACCTATATTTCTTCAACTTTTCTTCATTTGGGACATCGATACTTGACCTCAGTGACATTCCTAATCATTGTCTATTTTACGTTCATGGCGTTCACTTGTGGCCTAGATTACAAATGAAAGCGAAGAATAGGGCATCGTACGGAGAAAATGTTGATGATTTCTTCTAAAAGTTTGAATACTGAAATATACTAAAGGTTGAAACTGTAAAAAGCATAGATAATGGGATTTTTATTTCCATTTTAACTCTTTGTATATGTCACTATTCATGACTTTGCTTTTGATTGTATATGTGGTTTAATGACACCAATAAATGTCTTCTAATGGAGGTACTCTTTTGAAAATCTTTTAGCATGAAACAAAATTTCCATTTCAACAAAGTACAAAGTGTTTGTTATTAGCCATCTGTGTGAGATTATTAAACTTTGATACGCGAACAGCAGATGTTGAGTTCACACACGTCCATCGCTTGCCGTCTCCTCTCGGTCTGAACGAGGCTGATGGCTGTTGAATTCACACACGTCCATCGCTTGTCGTCTCGGTCTGATGGAGGCTGATGGCTGTGTGAATATTTAATAAACATCTAACAGCGGGTTGCGTCTCAACATCCACCATCATGGGTGGGAGCATCCAGCAGTGAGTGGCATATTGTTGTCTTCCGTAACTTGATATTCCATCTGCCCTACAAGCATGGAAATTGTGGACGGTATGGCGAGACCGATTAATCCCTTAACCAACACAAACTTTCAGATATAATAGTTATTCTTTCCTATTATTCATATGCTAAAAGGTACTAAAATATTAAATGTATAACCACTTATAATACGCCGCGTTAATCGAAACCGATATGCACTGAACAACATGACTAAAAATATCATAAATTGCCTTTTACATAATACATGATGATATTGAAAAAATAAAACTCTAGATTTAATACTACTGTACACGTGTTACGTTGCTGATGTTGTTGATGACCCGATGTTATGACAGTATTTTATTGTCATACTCCTGTAAAAGGCTTAACTGTATAGCTGAAACGTTATTGCATTTTATCTGTGTGTTTGTTTTTGTTGTTTTTCATCTGGATAATTTTAACACGGTTTTGTTAGTTTAAAATAACAAAATATCCCTAAAATATAGTAGAACGATGTCAAAGTAGAAGATAAACTGTGGTCATATGTGAAATGTATCGACACTTTAGCCAAGCGGTTGGATGCAAACCTTTAATCGGATGACTCGTATTATGTTGTATGCGAGATAAAAAGTGTGCATCCTGCCTCAGCCTATTAAACGCACCAGGCTGATCGGAAGGTCAGTGGTTTCAATCTTAAAATTAGCTCCACTGGTTAATTACTATTACCTGTGGATCCAACAGCACCCCGATGGAGCTCATGTCCAGTTGACGTTTTATTACTATTACCTGTGGATCCAACAGCACCCCGATGGAGCTCATGTCCAGTTGACGTTTTATTACTATTACCTGTGGATCCAACAGCACCCCGATGGAGCTCATGTCCAGTTGACGTTTTATTACTATTACCTGTGGATCCAACAGCACCCCGATGGAGCTCATGTCCAGTTGACGTTTTATTACTATTACCTGTGGATCCAACAGCACCCCGATGGAGCTCATGTCCAGTTGACGTTTTATTCCATCAATCAAAACCTTACTTGCAAAATTATGCCAGCGATTTGAAAAGAATTTGAAAACATTCGGAATTATGCCAAGGGTATGCCGGAAACTAATTTCAATATAAAATTTTAATGTTGAACTTTCGTTTCAAGACGGAAAAAAACCATGATAGTATAGCCATAAACTCTATTTATTCAAGTATACAATCCAGAGTTTATTACTGCACTTTTCCCCCCGTTTATTAATGTTGAAATAGACCAACAAGTTCGTCTATTGCTTGTGCGACAATCTAACTGAATTGGACCTCGGCTATATGAACCACGGTCGTAACAGTCGAGGACTCGGTATATAAACTTAAAGCAAAATGGTTACGATTATTATTTAATCCCGTTGCCATAGAAATGAATCAACGTTCGGCCATACAGTGTTAAAATAACTATCATTACTGATTATCTCAAGCTCTCGACTTATTATCTCAACTGCTCAACTTATTAACTTGAGCACTTGACTGATTATCTCAACTACTCAACTTATTAACTTGAGCACTTGACTTATTATCTCAAGCGCTCGACTTATTATCTCAACTGCTCAACTTATTAACTTGAGCACTTGACTTATTATCTCAACTGCTAAACTTATTAACTTGAGTGCTCGACTTATATTATGTCAAGAGTTTGACTGATTATCCTGAGTGTTTAACTTATGTTATAACTATTGAGTTTTTATCTCCAGTTATCGATTTGTTATCTCATTTGTTTGACTTATTATCTCCAGCGCTCGACTTATTATCTTGAGTTCTCAACTTCTGCATCAGTAACGAGAAAAACCCAATCAAATGAATGGATCCACCAAGGTGATTCGATCCTGCGACGCAAGCATCTCAGGCGAGCTCGCAACCTACTGAGCTAACCCCGTCCGCGCCCAGCCAAAAAGAGAATTGCAAAAGATAAAAACATACTTGATGATGAGAGTTAAAATGATGAGCGCTCCACATAACAAATCAGTAGCTCAACATAATGTTTCCAGTAGCAGCAAGGGATCTTTTATATGCACTTTGATAGGCTTTTCATATACCAGTCATGGGACACTGGTTGGGACGGGGAAAAAACATTCACAAAATGATCCACTGAGGAGATTCGTTTCTGTCACCGAAGAACCTCAGGTGAGCACTCTACCGACATTTATATCCCGCTCCCTTGAACCTCAGGTGAGCACTCTACTGACATTTATATCCCGCTCCCTTGAACCTCAGGTGAGCACTCTACTGACATTTATATCCCGCTCCCTTGAACCTCAGGTGAGCACTCTACTGACATTTATATCCCGCTCCCTTGAACCTCAGGTGAGCACTCTACCGACATTTATATCCCGCTCCCTTGAACCTCAGGTGAGCACTCTACTGACATTTATATCCCGCTCCCTTGAACCTCAGGTGAGCACTCTACTGACATTTATATCCCGCTCCCTTGAACCTCAGGTGAGCACTCTACCGACGTCTAGATCCCGCTCCCTTGAACCTCAGGTGAGCACTCTACTGACATTTATATCCCGCTCCCTTGAACCTCAGGTGAGCACTCTACTGACATTTATATCCCGCTCCCTTGAACCTCAGGTGAGCACTCTACTGACATTTATATCCCGCTCCCTTGAACCTCAGGTGAGCACTCTACTGACATTTATATCCCGCTCCCTTGAACCTCAGGTGAGCACTCTACCGACGTCTAGATCCCGCTCCCTTGAACCTCAGGTGAGCACTCTACCGACGTCTAGATCCCGCTCCCTTGAACCTCAGGTGAGCACTCTACTGACATTTATATCCCGCTCCCTTGAACCTCAGGTGAGCACTCTACCGACGTCTAGATCCCGCTCCCTTGAACCTCAGGTGAGCACTCTACTGACATTTATATCCCGCTCCCTTGAACCTCAGGTGAGCACTCTACTGACATTTATATCCCGCTCCCTTGAACCTCAGGTGAGCACTCTACTGACATTTATATCCCGCTCCCTTGAACCTCAGGTCAGCACTCTACTGACATTTATATCCCGCTCCCTTGAACCTCAGGTGAGCACTCTACTGACATTTATATCCCGCTCCCTTGAATCTCAGGTGAGCACTCTACCGACTACCGACGTCTAGATCCCGCTCCCTTGAACCTCAGGTGAGCACTCTACCAACGTCTAGATCCCGCTCCCTTGAACCTCAGGTGAGCACTCTACCGACTACCGACGTCTAGATCCCGCTCCCTTGAACCTCAGGTGAGCACTCTACCGACGTCTAGATCCCGCTCCCTTGAACCTCAGGTGAGCACTCTACCGACGTCTAGATCCCGCTCCCTTGAACCTCAGGTGAGCACTCTACCGACGTCTAGATCCCGCTCCCTTGAACCTCAGGTGAGCACTCTACCGACTACCGACGTCTAGATCCCGCTCCCTTGAACCTCAGGTGAGCACTCTACCGACGTCTAGATCCCGCTCCCTTGAACCTCAGGTGAGCACTCTACCGACGTCTAGATCCCGCTCCCTTGAACCTCAGGTGAGCACTCTACCGACGTCTAGATCCCGCTCCCTTGAACCTCAGGTGAGCACTCTACCGACTACCGACGTCTAGATCCCGCTCCCTTGAACCTCAGGTGAGCACTCTACCGACGTCTAGATCCCGCTCCCTTGAACCTCAGGTGAGCACTCTACCGACTACCGACGTCTAGATCCCGCTCCCTTGAAGCTCAGGTGAGCACTCTACCGACGTCTAGATCCCGCTCCCTTGAACCTCAGGTGGGCACTCTACCGACTACAGACGTCTAGATCCCGCTCCCTTGAACCTCAGGTGAGCACTCTACCGACGTCTAGATCCCGCTCCCTTGAACCTCAGGTCAGCACTCAACCGACTACCGACGTCTAGATCCCGCTCCCTTGAACCTCAGGTGAGTACTCAACCGACGTCTGTATCCCGCTCCCTTGAACCTCAGGTGAGCACTCAACCGACATCTAGACCCCGCTCCCTTGAACCTCAGGCGAGCACTCTACCGACGTCTATATCCCGCTCCCTTGAACCTCAGGTGAGCACTCTACTGACATTTATATCCCGCTCCCTTGAACCTCAGGTGAGCACTCTACCGACGTCTAGATCCCGCTCCCTTGAACCTCAGGTGAGCACTCAACCAACATCTAGATCCCGCTCCCTTGAACCTCAGGTGAGCACTCTACCGACGTCTAGATCCCGCTCCCTTGAACCTCAGGTGAGCACTCTACCGACTACCGACGTCTAGATCCCGCTTCCTTGAACCTCAGGTGAGCACTCTACCGACGTCTAGATCCCGCTCCCTTGAACCTCAGGTGAGCACTCTACTGACTACCGACGTCTAGATCCCGCTCCCTTGAACCTCAGGTGAGCACTCTACCGACGTCTAGATCCCGCTCCTTTGAACCTCAGGTGAGCACTCTACCGACGTCTAGATCCCGCTCCCTTGAACCTCAGGTGAGCACTCTAGCGACATCTAGATCCCGCTCCCTTGAACCTCAGGTGAGCACTCTACCGACATCTAGATCCCGCTCCCTTGAACCTCAGGTGAGCACTCTACCGACGTCTAGATCCCGCTCCCTTGAACCTCAGGTGAGCACTCTACCGACTACCGACGTCTAGATCCCGCTCCCTTGAACCTCAGGTGAGCACTCTACCGACTACCGACGTCTAGATCCCGCTCCCTTGAACCTCAGGTGAGCACTCTACCGACGTCTAGATCCCGCTCCCTTGAACCTCAGGTAAGCACTCTACCGACGTCTAGATCCCGCTCCCTTGAACCTCAGGTGAGCACTCTACCGACGTCTAGATCCCGCTCCTTTGAACCTCAGGTGAGCACTCTACCGACGTCTAGATCCCGCTCCCTTGAATCTTAGGTGAGCACTCTAGCGACATCTAGATCCCGCTCCCTTGTGGTAATAAGTGGAGCGTTCGAGGTCTTTAAAATAAGGAACATAGAAGTTTGTGTCCTAAATGTACCATCGTATTTACTAGTAGTCCATAAAACAAAACATTTTCCTTTGTGTCGAACATTGTTTGTTCCGCTTCAGCTTTTGGTGTCTAAATTTCGCATCTTCTTAGATACTTTAGGACATGCTAACAATGGGTAATACTCTCCATTGGACACGCTCATCATACACCGAAATTGCATATCGTTATGGTAAAGAAGTTGTTTGATCAGGGTTATAACATACACGAACTCCTGAAAGCCTTCAAACATTTTTATGGTAGACACTCGGAGGCTATTTCATGATATCCTGACTATCTGCATGAATGAACGAGTGTTTAACGCATGGGTGTCAATCCGGCTTTAAAAGTGGAGGGGACGTGCTAGTGTTTGTGTTTGCGCGCACACGTGTGTGTGATAAAGGAATGTCAATGAAAATCATAAAGCTACACATTAGTGGTTAAATGTTTAATATTTTAATTTTTTTGTTTATTTTTTGTTGTTGCTGTTGTTGTTTTTGTTGGTGGTGGTATTGTTATTGTTTTTGCTAAACGAAAAAGTGGGGAGGGGGGGGGGGGGGCACCTATATAGATTGTCCCCCGGCGTTGAAAAGTGAGGGGGACACGTCCCCCCTGTCCCCCACCGATCGACGCCCATGGTTTAACGACACCTAAGCACGGGAAATACATTGGCAATTGCGTGTCAAACTATGGTAAATCCAAACGATGCAATTATACCTTAGTTTGACGTTGTACATGCCTTTTCATTTTTTTTGGGTACATTTCCACTATGGGATTGATGGCTGTAGGCTATGCTCATGTCTCTAGACTACCACATGTGTCCTTGTTTGACTTGAATATTGTTTCACTTTCTTCCTTTATTAAAAACACGTTTAGTCCCGCACTCTGGATCAAATGACTTGAATTGAAAATGGAGGCTATTTAAACCAAAACATATAGATGAAATTAATATGCTAAATAATACAATAGCTCGTTATATTTGATCATTCTCCAGGCATGGTGGAGCGGGGGGGGGGGGGGGGGGGTGGTCTAGCTCTCTCCACACCCCATCCACTCCACCCAATAATTCTGAATAAAACATATTATTGGTAGTCAATCTTAAGGCAGAGATGAATTTTACTTATAGAATGCAGGAAATTTTATTTCAGGATATCTAGTTTTCAAACTTTTACAAGGAAGCATATCTCGAACCCCCTAGAAACTTTGCTTTACGCCCTCGATCTCAGTCAGACTCCCCGGCCCCCATTCCAATGTCTGCTTGCTTTCGCCGTGCCTGTTCTTCACATTTCATTCCATTATAATGTCTATAACATCATTAGCCAACAGTTAAATGTTTCACCATACTAATTACGGTGCCATAGGTTACAATACTACCAGCACAATATGAAACAAACTATGTCCAATAAATATCAATATTACACCTCCCCGAAGTGTTAACATTTAATGGCTCAATTTCGACATAATAGGATGTTGTTACAACTACCTTAGCTTCGCATAAAATTATAGTACTAAACTTTACAGGTTCCCCATACAATTTTCAAGCACAGGGGTACTTGACACAGTGGTACTGGGTGAAATAAAATTGCATACGTTTATTGCGGAGATGAAACAATGTTTAACCAAAAACACTGTCATATTTATCACCAACGGTAGGACTAGACCCGATATTAACATGCACCTCTCATTCGGACTCACCTTGGTCTTATTTGGTATTAATATGAACAAACTTGATTGGCCACATTTTATTTCAAAGTATTGACTTAATAGGGCTTTTGTATTCTTCATAGCGCCATATTTGCAGAACTCGGTGCATGTAATGTTTTTGATCGCATAGACAGACCATCGACTGGACATATGATGGGTTACACGGTAAAATAGCACATAGGAAGTCGTTAATATCACATGACCACTTGCATGTAGTGGATGTCCACAATTCAGTAAAGGTTTCCTCCTTTGTAGGAGAATGTTTTAGCTGCAAATATAAAGCAAATAAAGACAATTCATGCAAAATTTGATGGCGGCCATTTTGAATTATGACATCACTTGATCAAAATGAGGCAAGGTACGAATGATTCTTTCACGCTGTAACCTAACTACATAAGAAAAATGGACGTCATCTTTCATATAACACATTCCCATGTTTAAAGAAACAGGTTGTATGTATGAGGACTGATCTTGTTTGATTTTAGATACAACAATAACAATGGTTTCATGCATCATTCAACCGTATTCTAAAACACATGCACAAACGTTAGAAATGAAAAAAATAGTGAAAATAACCAGTTGTATTTGATCATTATCTTGTATCTTGTAAACATTAAAAACACTAAACACAAACCGACTGTTCAAAGGAATATTCAAGAAAAATAACCCTGTGTCGTCAGTGAGTTGAGAATTCGTAGGCGTTCATACAGGAATATGATAAGTAGAGGTAGGCAGTATGAATTGGAAACTTTTTAACTTTTTAGCTTTTTAAAATAAGTTACTCAGTGAAAATCACATGTCAATTATATTTCTGGTAAAACTAACATCTATTAATTAGTTCTAAACCAGTATTTATTGGCTCGGATTCGGTATCTTTAACAAGCATGTCTTAGCTTTATGTATCCGGTGTCTTTCGTGTTGACAACTGTGACAATTGTGTCTGTTGCTATGATACTTATAATGAGTGTACATTTCAGGTGTGTTTCCCTGGATACGGTGCGCCTGTGCGGTAAGACGTTCATTACCAGGAGTTTAGAACAGTCTTTACAAAATGGCGGCGTCGTGGAGCTGTGTCGCCCTATCGCTGCTTCTCAGTCGACTTGTATCTGGAGGATTCGTCACCAGCTGTGGCGGGAAGCTCACCGAGCCCCGTGGCTACATCCAGACGCCCAACTTCCCAAACCGGTTTCCGATCCCGATTTCGTGCGAGTGGGTGATCCACGCTCCCCCCGACAACAAGATCGTCATCTACTTCACGCAGTTTTACGTGAAAAAGTCGTTCACGATGTCTGAGTACGACTATTTCGAGTCGTCGACGACGTTCAAGGGGAAGAACATCTTGGGCGAGGTGCACTTCGAGGACGCGCTGACGTCGATGACGGCGTACAAACCGTACGTGGTGGTGGAGTTCAAGGTGCGGGACCACAACAACCTGCACCTGCGGGTGGAGGAGTACCTCCAAGACGTGTACGGCTTCAACATCACCTACGAAACCCTCCCCCTGACTGTCGCGCGCCGACACTCGTGTTCCGTCGACCAGTGTTCGTACCTCGGCAACTGCGTGGCCAACCACGATTACTCGGAGTACAGGTGCGAGTGTTTTGCCAACTACTCCGGCACCGAGTGTCAGTACGGACCCTACTGCAACCCGACCATGGGGCTCAACCAGTGTGAGAACAACGGCCAATGTCGGTGAGTATACACTTAGTGTCGGTGGCCAGTCAGTATATATACTGCAACCCGACCATGGGGCTCAACCAGTGTGAGAACAACGGCCAATGTCGGTGAGTATACACTTAGTGTCGGTGGCCAGTCAGTATACATACTGCAACCCGACCATGGGGCTCAACCAGTGTGAGAACAACAGCCAATGTCGGTGAGTATACACTTAGTGTCGGTGGCCGGTCAGTATACATACTGCAACCCGACCATGGGGCTCAACCAGTGTGAAAACAACGGCCAATGTCGGTGAGTATACACTTAGTGTCGGTGGCCGGTCAGTATACATACTGCAACCCGACCATGGGGCTCAACCAGTGTGAGAACAACGGCCAATGTCGGTGAGTATACACTTAGTGTCGGTGGCCGGTCAGTATACATACTGCAACCCGACCATGGGGCTCAACCAGTGTGAGAACAACGGCCAATGTCGGTGAGTATACACTTAGTGTCGGTGGCCGGTCAGTATACATACTGCAACCCGACCATGGGGCTCAACCAGTGTGAAAACAACGGCCAATGTCGGTGAGTATACACTTAGTGTCGGTGGCCGGTCAGTATACATACTGCAACCCGACCATGGGGCTCAACCAGTGTGAGAACAACGGCCAATGTCGGTGAGTATACACTTAGTGTCGGTGGCCAGTCAGTATACATACTGCAACCCGACCATGGGGCTCAACCAGTGTGAGAACAACGGCCAATGTCGGTGAGTATACACTTAGTGTCGGTGAGTATACACTTACAGTGTTGGTGGCCAGTCAGTATACAATTATCATGTCCGTGTCGAGTGAATATACAATTATAGTGTAAGTGAGTACACAGTTATAGTGTGTGCGTACACTGTTATAGTGTCTGTGAGTATAAACAGTTATAGTGTCTGTGGGTATACACGGTTATAGTGTCTGTGAGTATACACATTTATAGTGTTTATGAGTATACAAAGTTATAGTGTTTATGAGTATACACAGTTATAGTGTCTGTGGGTACACACAGTTATAGTGTATGTGAGTATACACAGCTATAGTGTTTATGACTATACAGAGTTATAGTGTTTATGAGTATACACAGTTATAGTGTCTGTGGGTACACACAGTTATAGTGTCTATGAGTATACACATTTATTGTGTTTATGAGTGTACACAGTTAGAGTGTCTATGAGTATACACAGTTATAGTGTCTGTGGGTATACAGTTATTGCTAATCTTTGAGGATATTCACAATAACTATATATTTCTATGGAGCATGTTGTTTTAGTCTACAAGGTAAGATGTGACAGTAATCTGTTGACGTAGGTTATTACTGAACTGTGGCTGTTTTAACCACGACTATACTGTAAAGTGTCACAGGGATCTGTAGACGTAGGTTATTACTGAACTGTGGCTGTTTTAACCACGACTATAACGTAACGTGTGACAGGGATCTGTAGACGTAGGTTATTACTGAACTGTGGCTGTTTTAACCACGACTATACCGTAACGTGTGACAGGGATCTATCGACGTAGGTTATTACTGAACTGTGGAAGTTTTAACCACGACTATACGGTAACGTGTGACAGGGATCTGTAGACGTAGGTTATTACTGAACTGTGGCTGTTTTATCCACGACTATATGGTAACGTGTGACAGGGATCTATAGACGTAGGTCATAACTGAACTGTGGCTGTTTTAACCACGACTATACCGTAACGTGTGACAGGGATCTGTAGACGTAGGTTATTACTGAACTGTGGCTGTTTTAACCACGACTATACCGTAACGTGTGACAGGGATCTGTATACGTAGGTTATTACTGAACTGTGGCTGTTTTAACCACGGCTATACCGTAACGTGTGACAGGGATCTATAGACGTAGGTTATTACTGGACTGTGGCTGTTTTAACCACGACTATACTGTAACGTGTGACAGGGATCTGTAGACGTATGTTATTACTGAACTGTTGCTGTTTTAACCACGACTATACCGTAACGTGTGACAGGGATCTGTAGACGTATGTTATTACTGAACTGTGGCTGTTTTAACCACGGCTATACCGTAACGTGTGACAGGGATCTATAGACGTAGGTTATTACTGGACTGTGGCTGTTTTAACCACGACTATACTGTAACGTGTGACAGGGATCTGTAGACGTAGGTTATTACTGAACTGTGGCTGTTTTAACCACGACTATACCGTAACGTGTGACAGGGATCTGTAGACGTAGGTTATTACTGGACTGTGGCTGTTTTAACCACGACTATACTGTATCGTGTGACAGGGATCTATAGACGTAGGTTATTACTGAACTGTGGCTGTTTTAACCACGATTAAAAGGGACGGTGTGACAGGGATCTGTAGACGTAGGTTATTACTGAACTGTGGCTGTTTTAACCACGATTAAAAGGGACAGTGTGACAGGGATCTGTAGACGTAGGTTATTACTGAACTGTGGCTGTTTTAACCACGACTACAAGGGAAGATGTGACAGGGATCTGTAGACGTAGGTTATTACTGGACTGTGGCTGTTTTAACCACGACTACAAGGGACCGTGTGACAGGGATCTATAGACTTAGGTTAGTACTGAACCTCACACTGTACGTCAGCGAGTCTGTGAGGAAGTAGACCATGAACTGGGTGGTGTGGCGGAGTGGTACATTAGAAAAAAGTCATTTATGCGATGTGATGACACAGATAAACATACTTAGTTTCTCGATACTGCTCGTTATGTGTTTGAATAAATAAACACGTCTAGTAAAGACATTTCTCCCCAGACCGTCACTGACTTGATTAAAAGCTAGCAGAACACACTCTGTTTAATGGAATCGTTCCTTTGGAGTCAACACATTCTGTTATAAAATATTAATTTGTAAATGCCATCATATAGAACATATGTTTTCCCACAGGACAAATATAAGAGCACTCGGTTAAAATATTCTGTGTCTACTATATTTACCATTACTGAACTGCATTTAAACCGTAACTAATCTGAACGACAACACCGTTATTCGTGATCAAGACAGTATGTCTGTACAATGTAGAGTCGAATGGGTGTTTGGAATCTCTAGCTAGTGCCTCCTCTATAAGAGGACAGCCACTCCTGAGGAATCTCTGGCTAGTGCCTCCTCAATAAGAGGACAGCCACTCCTGAGGAATGAACAACACATCCTGTTGGTCGCCACAAAGCGGACGGCTACCCCCAGACTAGCCACTCCTGAGGAATGAACAACACATCCTGTTGGTCGCCACAAAGCGGACTGCTAGCCCCAGACCAGTTTACTAAATCAAAACTAGCACCGGACATAGCTCAATGGAATAAATATAGCTGTTATGACTTGTACTCATGAACCACTGTCAAACAGCGATAATATCAGGTGTTGGCAAAAGGCCTGATAAGGGGAGTATAGTCGTGTGAGTGGTGATTAAAGGCGTACAGTCGTGTGTGTGGTGATTAGAGGTGTACAGTCGTGTTAGTTTGGTGATTAGAGGCGTACAGTCGTGTTAGTGTCTGACTATATCTGACAAATACCTAAAACATAATATTAAAAATAGTAAACTATATACACTTAATATTACTACTAAATATATCTCTGTGAGTGGCAGTGGCAGTTCTCTCACAGACATTATAATATATCTCTCTGTGAGTGGCAGTTCTCTCACAGACATTATAATATATCTCTCTGTGAGTGGCACTTCTCTCACAGACATTATAATATCTCTCTCTGTGAGTGGCAGTTCTCTCACAGACATTATAATATATCTCTTTGTGAGTGGCAGTTCTCTCACAGACATTATAATATATCTCTCTGAGAGTGGCAGTTCTCTCACAGACATTATAATATATCTCTCTGTGAGTGGCAGTTCTCTCACAGACATTATAATATCTCTCTCTGTGAGTGGCAGTTCTCTCACAGACATTATAATATATCTCTGTGAGTGGCAGTGGCAGTTCTCTCACAGACATTATAATATATCTCTCTGTGAGTGGCAGTTCTCTCACAGACATTATAATATATCTCTCTGTGAGTGGCAGTTCTCTCACAGACATTATAATATATCTCTCTGTGAGTGGCAGTTCTCTCACAGACATTATAATATATCTCTCTGTGAGTGGCAGTTCTCTCACAGACATTATAATATATCTCTGTGAGTGGCAGTGGCAGTTCTCTCACAGACATTATAATATATCTCTCTGTGAGTGGCAGTTCTCTCACAGACATTATAATATATCTCTTTGAGAGTGGCAGTTCTCTCACAGACATTATAATATATCGCTCTGTGAGTGGCACTTCTCTCACAGACATTATAATATATCTCTCTGTGAGAGTGGCAGTTCTCTCACAGACATTATAATATATCTCTCTGTGAGTGGCACTTCTCTCACAGACATTATAATATATCTCTTTGAGAGTGGCAGTTCTCTCACAGACATTATAATATATCTCTCTGTGAGTGGCACAGTTCTCTCACAGACATTATAATATATCTCTGTGAGTGGCAGTGGCAGTTCTCTCACAGACATTATAATATATCTCTCTGTGAGTGGCAGTTCTCTCACAGACATTATAATATCTCTCTCTGTGAGTGGCAGTTCTCTCACAGACATTATAATATCTCTCTCTGTGAGTGGCAGTTCTCTCACAGACATTATAATATATCTCTGTGAGTGGCAGTGGCAGTTCTCTCACAGACATTATAATATCTCTCTCTGTGAGTGGCAGTTCTCTCACAGACATTATAATATATCTCTCTGTGAGTGGCAGTTCTCTCACAGACATTATAATATATCTCTGTGAGTGGCAGTGGCAGTTCTCTCACAGACATTATAATATATCTCTCTGTGAGTGGCAGTTCTCTCACAGACATTATAATATATCTCTCTGTGAGTGGCACTGGCAGTTCTCTCACAGACATTATAATATATCTCTCTGTGAGTGGCAGTTCTCTCACAGACATTATAATATATCTCTGTGAGTGGCAGTGGCAGTTCTCTCACAGACATTATAATATATCTCTGTGTGTGGCAGTGGCAGTTCTCTCACAGACATTATAATATATCTCTCTGTGAGTGGCAGTTCTCTCACAGACATTATAATATATCTCTCTGAGAGTGGCAGTTCTCTCACAGACATTATAATATATCTCTCTGTGAGTGGCAGTTCTCTCACAGACATTATATATATCTCTGTGAGTGGCAGTGGCAGTTCTCTCACAGACATTATAATATATCTCTCTGTGAGTGGCAGTTCTCTCACAGACATTATAATATATCTCTCTGTGAGTGGCAGTGGCAGTTCTCTCACAGACATTATAATATATCTCTCTGTGAGTGGCAGTTCTCTCACAGACATTATAATATATCTCTGTGAGTGGCAGTGGCAGTTCTCTCACAGACATTATAATATCTCTCTCTGTGAGTGGCAGTTCTCTCACAGACATTATAATATCTCTCTCTGTGAGTGGCAGTTCTCTCACAGACATTATAATATATCTCTGTGAGTGGCAGTGGCAGTTCTCTCACAGACATTATAATATATCACTTCTCTCACAGACATCTCTGAGTGGCAGTTCTCTCACAGACATTATAATATATCTCTTTGAGAGTGGCAGTTCTCTCACAGACATTATAATATATCGCTCTATGAGTGGCACTTCTCTCACAGACATTATAATATATCTCTCTGTGAGTGGCAGTGGCAGTTCTCTCACAGACATTGTAATATATCTCTGTGTGTGGCAGTGGCAGTTCTCTCACAGACGTTATAATATATCTCTGTGAGTGGCAGTGGCAGCTCTCTCACAGACATTATAATATCTCTCTCTGTGAGTGGCACTTCTCTCACAGACATTATAATATATCTCTGTGAGTGGCAGTGGCAGTTCTCTCACAGACATTATAATATATCGCTCTGTGAGTGGCAGTTCTCTCACAGACATTATAATATATCGCTCTGTGAGTTCTCTCTGTGAGTGGCAGTTCTCTCACAGACATTATAATATATCTCTCTGTGAGTGGCAGTTCTCTCACAGACATTATAATATATCTCTCTGTGAGTGGCAGTTCTCTCACAGACATTATAATATATCTCTTTGAGAGTGGCAGTTCTCTCACAGACATTATAATATATCGCTCTGTGAGTGGCACTTCTCTCACAGACATTATAATATATCTCTCTGGTAGTGGCAGTTCTCTCACAGACATTATGCGCGCAATCTTGTCTCTGTGAGTAGGTCGTATGACTTTCAGACTACTAATTGCATAGTATGTCATAAAAAGGGTATCGCCCCTTGTACCCCCAGGATCTGCCTGTGTAACATACCGACATGTCTCTGCATAATAGAAAAACCTTGAAACATTTCAGTCGGTAGAGGATTTACCTGCGCTACTTGACTTGAAGGAAGGAAATGGTTTATTTAACTCAACACATTGTTTTATCTACGGTTATATGACGTCAAACACATGGTTAAGGACCACACAGATATTGAGAGAGGAAACCCGCTGTCGCCACTTAATGGGCTGCTCTTTTCGATTAGCATCAATGGATCTTTTATATGCACCATCCCACAGACAGGATTGCACATACCACGGCCTTTGATACACCAGTCGTGGTGCACTGGCTCGAACAAGAAATAGCCAAATAGGCCCACCGACGGGGATCGATCCTAGACCGATCGCGCATCAAGCGGGCGCTTTATCACTGGGTTACGTCCCGCCCTCACTTGAGTTGAAAGATTGCATCCCTTAGGTGAACCCAAAATCTTATTGCTTAGGTTTTCCTGTCTTAACCCCACGCCTGGTACACCAAAGGAAGGGTATAGCGGTTTCCTCTTAGATTATATGAACACTATGACATACAATAGCCGCTGATAAGTAAATGAATGTGCTCTAATGGTGTCGTTGAACAAAACAAACTTTAACTGTCTGGCTCTATGATACTCCAACGTAAGGCATGTGTCGATGTTTTTGGTAATAGCAATTATGGTAAAGTGCATTTTCTTGCATGGTGTATTACGGTTAAAAGCACTTTCCGTGCTCTGAGGATGCTGGTCTGGTTAAAGCACAGACATCTGTATTCATTATTGCCTTTCCAGAGGCCCAGTATGTTTTCTTTCTCCTACCACTGAATAAAAACATTTCGTCACAGCAGCCAAACGAACACTGGTAATGAAAGACACCTGTCAGAACCTAGATTTCAAGACATCGCATGGGCATCCAGTTATCGAAAAGTGTTTCCATCATCAAAAGCAAACCATGGCTAGAAAAATATTCAGTTTCACGGATGTTGCTGCGCTTGCCAGGACCAAGACAACTGTCCATTGTGCGTATTCGGATCTTAGAATGTCCTTCACTGACAGCATTACCTACTTAAACTTAAAGCAAAATGTGTCTGTACTAAAATGTAATAAATCCTGCAACAGTCTTCCTTCGAGAAAGATGCTGTTGTTCTCTGGATTTATTATGAGTTAGAGGTCATTTGAAAAAAACATTATTCATCTTGAAACGATCTGCGAAACAAGCCATTCCTTAATAAATATATCATACTGGTCATTGCCCATCTTAATAAGTCTGTTCATCATATTATTGAAAGCTTGGACTTCAATGCCTTCAATTCATTATCATCAAGAAGATTTGCTAAGACATTGACAGCTGCCATATTCATATGAAGGCATCTGAGAAGCACAATTAAGTGATATTCACGATGACTTAATGAACATAATATACATTCGATCCGTATATCATTGACATACAAAGGTGGTCCAAGATGATTATGAACATTTGGTAGTGGGAAAGTAACTTTCATCTTCACCACACACATTGAGTGATGAATAGGCTGCGTCACAAAAGAGCATACAAGAGAAATGATGGTCACATTCTTCTCATGGGTGGTACTGATTGGTTGATGGGCATCATGGAATATAAACCACGAAATATTTTTACTTTCAACCCCACCGCACAATTCAAAAATTAGTCCAGGTGCATGTGACTCATATGTCCTACAAGGTTCATGTCTGCAATATGTACATCAACTGGGCATATGCACTACCCAGGGTAAAATTATCCTGTGAATGTTTGCAACATAATTAAATATGTAAGTCACTTTCCCCAAAGAGACAAGGTGGTCATAACCCTTCTCCAAAGAACCGCGTTTGTCATTAATTATGATGCTGCCCTTGAAATATTTATTAAATAGAAGCCATACTAGTCTAGTATAAACTATGTAAATATGTAATGTTACCTATAAAAAAAACCCATGAAATTATCATTAAGCAGTAAACTACAAGATGTGTACTGGACTTATATATGTAAATCTGTGTAATTAAGTGTGTAAATAACAATAAATACTCGTATGTTCAATTCTGACACCTACACTGGCTTTCATGGCAGCCAAAGTGGCCATTTTAAAAAATGGCTGTCACAACAATCACACAATAAAGCTGAAATGTTCCTATTTCAAAAATATTTCTTAAGATATGTTTTAAAATGCCAAATTTGTCCTTGGTGGTGATGAGTCGGATGATGATGTTAATATTGAGTTAAACCTTTTAGTTGAAATGCACACATAAAACATATTAGAAGGCAGGTAATATAGTATGCTCACCAGAATAAAAATAATTTAGGCACATATGAATTTATAATACAAACTAAATTCGCAAATGATTTTAGAATAAGAGAGAGACTTTTGAAAACTATATTTAATTAAAAATGGTTATTAACATGTTTTAACATATTCATACATAGTATTGACTTATTTGTACAATACTCACCACAAGCTATCCATCGATATACTACACGTCCATGTACTAAAGAAAAAACACCGCTCAGTGACTGTCACTCTCACGTTGATGTATAAGTGGAATTTGGGTACTGACCTTGAACAAAATCAAAATGACCTTGACCTTCATTTTTTGGTAATCTACATATTATAACATTTACAATCATGGATGGTTGCAAAAATTAACATTCAAGTCCCACGGAATTACATATGCCCCTACACTACACAGTAATGTTTCTTTGTTCGTCATGATTTGGCTACACTCGCTGTAATCGTAATACGTTCATGTTTTATTCTCCATTTTAAACCAAACGGCGGGCCACTATTTTACTGGTTTGTCTTACAAATTGTATTATTCTCCATTTTAAACCAAACGGCGAGCCACTATTTCACTGGTTTGTCTTACAAATTGTATTATTCTCCTTTTAAACCAAACGGCGGGCCACTATTTCACTGGTTTGTCTTACAAATTGTTTTTTAATCGTGACAAACTTGTATGTCGTGGGGATGCAGCCGATAATAACTGTCAATAGCGATAGACCACGAGTTTAATAAAACTGTAGGATTGTTTTTATTTTGCATTAGTTATAAGACGGTGAGGCGGAATTTTGAGTTTAATAAAACTGTGGTTTTCTTTGTATTTTGCATTAGTTAAATGATGTTATAATAATTAACATGGGACGAGATTTTAAGTTTAATAAAACTGTAATTGTGTTTGTATTTTGCATTAGTTAAATGATGTTATAATAATTAACATGGGACGAGATTTTAAGTTTATTAAAACTGTAATTGTGTTTGTATTTTGCTTTAGTAATTGACGTTATAATGTGGTGAGATTGTACCTAAAGACTTAACCCTGAAGGGTTGTTTGCCAATCTGTTTCGTCTTGCAGCTACTTCTACGGCTCCATGGTCAACACGTGCGTGTGTCTTCCGGGCTACGACGGCGTCAAGTGCCAGATCAAGAAGAAACGACATTTTCACTCAGGTAGGAGTCGAACGGTTTTCAACAACTTTGACATCGCAACGATCAGGCGATAATCTGACGTGTGATATTATAGGGGATTCGTCTGTAGTTTTGTTCCTGGAGACATCGACAAAACAAAAAATTGTAACCACAAGCTAAAATAATGTTAAAATACCAATCATCAAGTGGCCTTTGTAAATGTCAGAACATAAACTGCATGCACAAATGGGTATGGGTATTATGAGAATGTTCTCTATTAGTTACAGCAGCGTGAACCAGTTTTAAGAAAAAAACTAAATAAAGAAAATACACGATGCAAGTTGAAAACATGAGATATGTGGATAATGTTGGCATACTAAAGCTTATTGTATAATGCCAGGCCCTTCCGCATATGATAGTTTTGTACATAGTTAAGAAAACCAGTCGAATCGAAGAAATGGGGATTTCAAACTAACACCGAATATGAAGTATGGAAATTACCACGTGTATCGGTACAGGTGGTGTGTAGCGCAATACGTAATGTTTCGTCTTTGAACCATGATCTATCCGTATCCCGATAATACGGCGCATCCCTTACAAACATACTCATACAACAACGATGTAACCATGAACTTTAAATTATGTTCGTGTTATGAGCTAAGTGGTATTGGTAAAAGCCGGTAAGTGGTAGCTGTTACCATAAACATGTGACATTTATAACTTTAATTGTAGTGTCAGTTTAATGTCAGTGAGTGATATATAGTTAATTGTAGTGTCAGTTTAATGTCAGTGAGTGATATATAGTTAATTGTAGTGTAAGTTGCTAAATGACAGTGAGAGTGATATGTGTAATCGTCGTCTAAGTTAATGAATTTCAGTGGAGGTGAAATCTTTAATGTGTCTTTCATTGCTGCCCAAGTGCGTCGCCGGATGCAGTGACCGCTATGAACGGACTAACAGCGGAGTTTCTACTGCTTCTGCGGTTTTGGTTTCCGCTTTCACGTGTGCTATGCTTCATGGTACAAATGTCCAACGAATTTAGTGTTTAGGTTATGGGATTAAAACTGTATCTTAAAGGTCATATCAAAGTTGCATAATGGCGGCTTCCAGCCAATATTATTTATTTATTTTTGTTTTGCAATGTAAACATAACACCTGTAATTATATACTAATCAAACATTACAAGCAGATCATTTAATTTACCAGAAGACGAAAGGGGAATCTTTACAGAACGACCGGCGTAACTGATTACACGTCTTTGTAGTATACAGTGTCAGTTTGTAATAAACTGATTACACGTGTTTCTATGATACAGTGTCAGTTTGTAATAAACTGATTACACGTGTTTCTATGATACAGTGTCAGTTTGTAATAAACTGATTACACCTGTTTGTAGCATACAGTGTCAGTTTGTAATAAACTGATTACAAGTGTTTGTATCATACAGTGTCAGTTTGTAATCAACTGATTACAAGTATTTATGTCATACAGTGTCAGTTTGTAATAAACTGATTACACGTATTTGTAGCATACAGTGTCAGTTTGTAATAAACTGATTACACGTGCTTACATGATACAGTATCAGTTTGTAATAAACTGATTACACGTGTTTGTAGGATACAGTGTCAGTTTGTAATAAACTGATTACACGTGTTTGTAGGATACATATTATTTATTTATTTTTGCTTTGCAATGTAAACATAATACCTGTAATTATATACTAATCAAACATTACAATCATTTAATTTACCAGAAGACGAAAGGGGAATGTTTACAGAACGACCGGCGTAACTGATTACACGTGTTTATATGATACAGTGTCAGTTTGTAATAAACTGATTACACGTGTTTATATGATACAGTGTTAGTTTGTAATAAACTGATTACACGTGTTTATATGATACAGTGTCAGTTTGTAATAAACTGATTACAAATGTTTATATGATACAGTGTCAGTTTGTAATAAACTGATTACACGTGTTTATATGATACAGTGTCAGTTTGTAATAAACTGATTAGACGTGTTTATATGATACAGTGTCAGTTTGTAATAAACTGATTACACGTGTTTATATGATACAGTGTCAGTTTGTAATAAACATATTAAACTGATTACAAGTGTTTATATCATACAGTGTCAGTTTGTAATAAACTGATTACAAGTATTTATGTCATACAGTGTCAGTTTGTAATAAACTGATTACACGTGTTTATATGATACAGTGTCAGTTTGTAATAAACTGATTACACGTGTTTGTAGCATACAGTGTCAGTTTGTAATAAACTGATTACACGTGTTTATAGCATACAGTGTCAGTTGTAATAAACTGATTACACGTGTTTTTACCATACAGTGTCAGTTTGTAATAAACTGATAACACGTGTTGGTAGCATACAGTGACAGTTTGTAATAAACTGATTACACGTGTTTATATGATACAGTGTCAGTTTGTAATAAACTGATTACACGTGTTTATATGATACAGTGTCAGTTTGTAATAAACTGATTACACGTATTTATACGATACAGTGTCAGTTTGTAATAAACTGATTACAAATGTTTATATGATACAGTGTCAGTTTGTAATAAACTGATTACACGTGTTTATATGATACAGTGTCAGTTTGTAATAAACTGATTAGACGTGTCAGTTTGTAATAAACTGATTACACGTGTCTGTAGCATACATATTATTTATTTATTTTTGCTTTCCAATGTAAACATAATACCTGTAATTATATACTAATAAAACATTACAATCAGATCATTTAAATTACCAGAAGACGAAAGGGGAATCTTTACAGAACGACCGGCGTAACTGATTACACGTCTTTACATCATACAGTGTCAGTTTGTAATAAACTGATTACACGTGCTTATATCATACAGTGTCAGTTTGTAATAAACTGATTACAAGTGTTTATATCATACAGTGTCAGTTTGTAATAACTGATTACACGTGTTTATATGATACAGTGTCAGTTTGTAATAAACTGATTACAAGTGTTTGTATTATACAGTGTCAGTTTGTAATAAACATATTAAACTGATTACAAGTGTTTATATCATACAGTGTCAGTTTCTAATAAACTGATTACAAGTATTTATGTCATACAGTGTCAGTTTGTAATAAACTGATTACACGTGTTTATATGATACAGTGTCAGTTTGTAATAAACTGATTACACGTGTTTGTAGCATACAGTGTCAGTTTGTAATAAACTGATTACACGTGTTTATAGCATACAGGGTCAGTTGTAATAAACTGATTACACGTGTTTTTACCATACAGTGTCAGTTTGTAATAAACTGATAACACGTGTTGGTAGCATACAGTGACAGTTTGTAATAAACTGATTACACGTGTTTATATGATACAGTGTCAGTTTGTAATAAACTGATTACACGTGTTTCTATGATACAGTGTCAGTTTGTAATAAACTGATTACACGTGTTTGTAGCATACATATTATTTATTTATTTTTGCTTTGCAATGTAAACATAATACCTGTAATTATATACTAATCAAACATTACAATCAGATCATTTAATTTACCAGAAGACGAAAGGGGAATCTTTACAGAATGACCGGCGTAACTGATTACACGTCTTTATATGATACAGTGTCAGTTTGTAATAAACTAATTACACGTGTTTATATGACACAGTGTCAGTTTGTAATAAACTGATTACACGTGTTTATATGATACAGTGTCAGTTTGTAATAAACTGATTACAAATGTTTATATGATACAGTGTCAGTTTGTAATAAACTGATTACACGTGTTTATATGATACAGTGTCAGTTTGTAATAAACTGATTACACGTGTTTATATGATACAGTGTCAGTTTGTAATAAACCGATTACACGTGTTTGTAGCATACATATTATTTATTTATTTTTGTTTGCAATGTAAACATAATACCTGTAATTATATACTAATCAAACATTACAATCAGATCATTTAATTTACCAGAAGACGAAAGGGGAATCTCTACTGAACGACCGGCGTAACTGATTAAACGTCTTTGTATCATACAGTGTCAGTTTGTAATAAACTGATCACACGTGTTTATATCATACAGTGTCAGTTTGTAATAAACTGATTACAAGTGTTTATATCATACAGTGTCAGTTTGTAATAAACTGATTACACGTGTTTATATGATACAGTGTCAGTTTGTAATAAATTGATTACACGTGTTTGTAGCATACAGTGTCAGTTTGTAATAAACTGATTACACTTGTTTATATGATACAGTGTCAGTTTGTAATAAACTGATTACACGTGTTTATATAATACAGTGTCAGTTTGTAATAAACTGATTACAAGTGTTTGTATCATAGAGTGTCAGTTTGTAATACACATATTAAACTGATTACAACTGTTTATATGATACAGTGTCAGTTTGTAATAAACTGATTACAAGTATTTATGTCATACAGTGTCAGTTTGTAATAAACTGATTACATGTGTTTATATGATACAGTGTCAGTTTGTAATAAACAGATTACACGTGTTTATATGATACAGTGTCAGTTTGTAATAAACTGATTACACGTGTTTGTAGCATACAGTGTCAGTTTGTAATAAACTGATTACCCGTGTTTGTAGCATACAGTGTCAGTTTGTAATAAACTGATTACACGTGTTTACATGATACAGTATCAGTTTGTAATAAACTGGTTACACGTGTTTGTAGCATACATATTATTTATTTATTTTTGCTTTGCAGTGTATACATAATACCTGTAATTATATACTAATCAAACATTACAATCAGATCATTTAATTTACCAGAAGACGAAAGGGGAATCTTTACAGAACGACCGGCGTAACTGATTACACGTCTTTGTATCATACAGTGTCAGTTTGTAATAAACTGATTACACGTGTTTATATGATACAGTGTCAGTTTGTAATAAACTGATAACACGTGTTGGTAGCATACAGTGACAGTTTGTAATAAACTGATTACACGTGTTTATATGATACAGTGTCAGTTTGTAATAAACTGATTACACGTGTTTCTATGATACAGTGTCAGTTTGTAATAAACTGATTACACGTGTTTGTAGCATACATATTATTTATTTATTTTTGCTTTGCAATGTAAACATAATACCTGTAATTATATACTAATCAAACATTACAATCAGATCATTTAATTTACCAGAAGACGAAAGGTGAATCTTTACAGAATGACCGGCGTAACTGATTACACGTCTTTATATGATACAGTGTCAGTTTGTAATAAGCTAATTACACGTGTTTATATGACACAGTGTCAGTTTGTAATAAACTGATTACACGTGTTTATATGATACAGTGTCAGTTTGTAATAAACTGATTACAAATGTTTATATGATACAGTGTCAGTTTGTAATAAACTGATTACACGTGTTTATATGATACAGTGTCAGTTTGTAATAAACTGATTACACGTGTTTATATGATACAGTGTCAGTTTGTAATAAACCGATTACACGTGTTTGTAGCATACATATTATTTATTTATTTTTGTTTAACATGTAAACATAATACCTGTAATTATATACTAATCAAACATTACAATCAGATCATTTAATTTACCAGAAGACGAAAGGGGAATCTCTACTGAACGACCGGCGTAACTGATTAAACGTCTTTGTATCATACAGTGTCAGTTTGTAATAAACTGATCACACGTGTTTATATCATACAGTGTCAGTATGTAATAAATTGATTACACGTGTTTGTAGCATACAGTGTCAGTTTGTAATAAACTGATTACACTTGTTTATATGATACAGTGTCAGTTTGTAATAAACTGATTACACGTGTTTATATAATACAGTGTCAGTTTGTAATAAACTGATTACAAGTGTTTGTATCATAGAGTGTCAGTTTGTAATACACATATTAAACTGATTACAACTGTTTATATGATACAGTGTCAGTTTGTAATAAACTGATTACAAGTATTTATGTCATACAGTGTCAGTTTGTAATAAACTGATTACATGTGTTTATATGATACAGTGTCAGTTTGTAATAAACAGATTACACGTGTTTATATGATACAGTGTCAGTTTGTAATAAACTGATTACACGTGTTTGTAGCATACAGTGTCAGTTTGTAATAAACTGATTACCCGTGTTTGTAGCATACAGTGTCAGTTTGTAATAAACTGATTACACGTGTTTACATGATACAGTATCAGTTTGTAATAAACTGGTTACACGTGTTTGTAGCATACATATTATTTATTTATTTTTGCTTTGCAGTGTAAACATAATACCTGTAATTATATACTAATCAAACATTACAATCAGATCATTTAATTTACCAGAAGACGAAAGGGGAATCTTTACAGAACGACCGGCGTAACTGATTACACGTCTTTGTATCATACAGTGTCAGTTTGTAATAAACTGATTACACGTGTTTATATCATACAGTGTCAGTTTGTAATAAACTGATTACAAGTGTTTATGTCATACAGTGTCAATTTGTTATAAACGGATTACAAGTGTTTATATCATACAGTGTCAGTTTGTAATACACATATTAAACTGATTACAAGTGTTTACATCATACAGTGTCAGTTTGTAATAAGCATATTAAACTGATTACAAGTGTTTATATCATACAGTGTCTGTTTGTATTAAACTGATTACACGTCTTTACATCATACAGTGTCAGTTTGTAATAAACTGATTACACGTGCTTATATCATACAGTGTCAGTTTGTAATAAACTGATTACAAGTGTTTATATCATACAGTGTCAGTTTGTAATAACTGATTACACGTGTTTATATGATACAGTGTCAGTTTGTAATAAACTGATTACAAGTGTTTGTGTTATACAGTGTCAGTTTGTAATAAACATATTAAACTGATTACAAGTGTTTATATCATACAGTGTCAGTTTGTAATAAACTGATTACAAGTATTTATGTCATACAGTGTCAGTTTGTAATAAACTGATTACACGTGTTTATATGATACAGTGTCAGTTTGTAATAAACTGATTACACGTGTTTGTAGCATACAGTGTCAGTTTGTAATAAACTGATTACACGTGTTTATAGCATACAGTGTCAGTTGTAATAAACTGATTACACGTGTTTGTACCATACAGTGTCAGTTTGTAATAAACTGATAACACGTGTTGGTAGCATACAGTGTCAGTTTGTAATAAACTGATTACACGTGTTTATATGATACAGTGTCAGTTTGTAATAAACTGATTACACGTGTTTCTATGATACAGTGTCAGTTTGTAATAAACTGATTACACGTGTTTGTAGCATACATATTATTTATTTATTTTTGCTTTGCAATGTAAACATAATACCTGTAATTATATACTAATCAAACATTACAATCAGATCATTTAATTTACCAGAAGACGAAAGGGGAATCTTTACAGAATGACCGGCGTAACTGATTACACGTCTTTATATGATACAGTGTCAGTTTGTAATAAACTAATTACACGTGTTTATATGACACAGTGTCAGTTTGTAATAAACTGATTACACGTGTTTATATGATACAGTGTCAGTTTGTAATAAACTGATTACAAATGTTTATATGATACAGTGTCAGTTTGTAATAAACTGATTACACGTGTTTATATGATACAGTGTCAGTTTGTAATAAACTGATTACACGTGTTTATATGATACAGTGTCAGTTTGTAATAAACCGATTACACGTGTTTGTAGCATACATATTATTTATTTATTTTTGTTTGCAATGTAAACATAATACCTGTAATTATATACTAATCAAACATTACAATCAGATCATTTAATTTACCAGAAGACGAAAGGGGAATCTCTACTGAACGACCGGCGTAACTGATTAAACGTCTTTGTATCATACAGTGTCAGTTTGTAATAAACTGATCACACGTGTTTATATCATACAGTGTCAGTTTGTAATAAACTGATTACAAGTGTTTATATCATACAGTGTCAGTTTGTAATAAACTGATTACACGTGTTTATATGATACAGTGTCAGTTTGTAATAAATTGATTACACGTGTTTGTAGCATACAGTGTCAGTTTGTAATAAACTGATTACACTTGTTTATATGATACAGTGTCAGTTTGTAATAAACTGATTACACGTGTTTATATAATACAGTGTCAGTTTGTAATAAACTGATTACAAGTGTTTGTATCATAGAGTGTCAGTTTGTAATACACATATTAAACTGATTACAACTGTTTATATGATACAGTGTCAGTTTGTAATAAACTGATTACAAGTATTTATGTCATACAGTGTCAGTTTGTAATAAACTGATTACATGTGTTTATATGATACAGTGTCAGTTTGTAATAAACAGATTACACGTGTTTATATGATACAGTGTCAGTTTGTAATAAACTGATTACACGTGTTTGTAGCATACAGTGTCAGTTTGTAATAAACTGATTACCCGTGTTTGTAGCATACAGTGTCAGTTTGTAATAAACTGATTACACGTGTTTACATGATACAGTATCAGTTTGTAATAAACTGGTTACACGTGTTTGTAGCATACATATTATTTATTTATTTTTGCTTTGCAGTGTAAACATAATACCTGTAATTATATACTAATCAAACATTACAATCAGATCATTTAATTTACCAGAAGACGAAAGGGGAATCTTTACAGAACGACCGGCGTAACTGATTACACGTCTTTGTATCATACAGTGTCAGTTTGTAATAAACTGATTACACGTGTTTATATCATACAGTGTCAGTTTGTAATAAACTGATAACACGTGTTGGTAGCATACAGTGACAGTTTGTAATAAACTGATTACACGTGTTTATATGATACAGTGTCAGTTTGTAATAAACTGATTACACGTGTTTCTATGATACAGTGTCAGTTTGTAATAAACTGATTACACGTGTTTGTAGCATACATATTATTTATTTATTTTTGCTTTGCAATGTAAACATAATACCTGTAATTATATACTAATCAAACATTACAATCAGATCATTTAATTTACCAGAAGACGAAAGGTGAATCTTTACAGAATGACCGGCGTAACTGATTACACGTCTTTATATGATACAGTGTCAGTTTGTAATAAGCTAATTACACGTGTTTATATGACACAGTGTCAGTTTGTAATAAACTGATTACACGTGTTTATATGATACAGTGTCAGTTTGTAATAAACTGATTACAAATGTTTATATGATACAGTGTCAGTTTGTAATAAACTGATTACACGTGTTTATATGATACAGTGTCAGTTTGTAATAAACTGATTACACGTGTTTATATGATACAGTGTCAGTTTGTAATAAACCGATTACACGTGTTTGTAGCATACATATTATTTATTTATTTTTGTTTGCAATGTAAACATAATACCTGTAATTATATACTAATCAAACATTACAATCAGATCATTTAATTTACCAGAAGACGAAAGGGGAATCTCTACTGAACGACCGGCGTAACTGATTAAACGTCTTTGTATCATACAGTGTCAGTTTGTAATAAACTGATCACACGTGTTTATATCATACAGTGTCAGTATGTAATAAATTGATTACACGTGTTTGTAGCATACAGTGTCAGTTTGTAATAAACTGATTACACTTGTTTATATGATACAGTGTCAGTTTGTAATAAACTGATTACACGTGTTTATATAATACAGTGTCAGTTTGTAATAAACTGATTACAAGTGTTTGTATCATAGAGTGTCAGTTTGTAATACACATATTAAACTGATTACAACTGTTTATATGATACAGTGTCAGTTTGTAATAAACTGATTACAAGTATTTATGTCATACAGTGTCAGTTTGTAATAAACTGATTACATGTGTTTATATGATACAGTGTCAGTTTGTAATAAACAGATTACACGTGTTTATATGATACAGTGTCAGTTTGTAATAAACTGATTACACGTGTTTGTAGCATACAGTGTCAGTTTGTAATAAACTGATTACCCGTGTTTGTAGCATACAGTGTCAGTTTGTAATAAACTGATTACACGTGTTTACATGATACAGTATCAGTTTGTAATAAACTGGTTACACGTGTTTGTAGCATACATATTATTTATTTATTTTTGCTTTGCAGTGTAAACATAATACCTGTAATTATATACTAATCAAACATTACAATCAGATCATTTAATTTACCAGAAGACGAAAGGGGAATCTTTACAGAACGACCGGCGTAACTGATTACACGTCTTTGTATCATACAGTGTCAGTTTGTAATAAACTGATTACACGTGTTTATATCATACAGTGTCAGTTTGTAATAAACTGATTACAAGTGTTTATGTCATACAGTGTCAATTTGTTATAAACGGATTACAAGTGTTTATATCATACAGTGTCAGTTTGTAATACACATATTAAACTGATTACAAGTGTTTACATCATACAGTGTCAGTTTGTAATAAGCATATTAAACTGATTACAAGTGTTTATATCATACAGTGTCTGTTTGTATTAAACTGATTACACGTCTTTACATCATACAGTGTCAGTTTGTAATAAACTGATTACACGTGCTTATATCATACAGTGTCAGTTTGTAATAAACTGATTACAAGTGTTTATATCATACAGTGTCAGTTTGTAATAACTGATTACACGTGTTTATATGATACAGTGTCAGTTTGTAATAAACTGATTACAAGTGTTTGTGTTATACAGTGTCAGTTTGTAATAAACATATTAAACTGATTACAAGTGTTTATATCATACAGTGTCAGTTTGTAATAAACTGATTACAAGTATTTATGTCATACAGTGTCAGTTTGTAATAAACTGATTACACGTGTTTATATGATACAGTGTCAGTTTGTAATAAACTGATTACACGTGTTTGTAGCATACAGTGTCAGTTTGTAATAAACTGATTACACGTGTTTATAGCATACAGTGTCAGTTGTAATAAACTGATTACACGTGTTTGTACCATACAGTGTCAGTTTGTAATAAACTGATAACACGTGTTGGTAGCATACAGTGTCAGTTTGTAATAAACTGATTACACGTGTTTATATGATACAGTGTCAGTTTGTAATAAACTGATTACACGTGTTTCTATGATACAGTGTCAGTTTGTAATAAACTGATTACACGTGTTTGTAGCATACATATTATTTATTTATTTTTGCTTTGCAATGTAAACATAATACCTGTAATTATATACTAATCAAACATTACAATCAGATCATTTAATTTACCAGAAGACGAAAGGGGAATCTTTACAGAATGACCGGCGTAACTGATTACACGTCTTTATATGATACAGTGTCAGTTTGTAATAAACTAATTACACGTGTTTATATGACACAGTGTCAGTTTGTAATAAACTGATTACACGTGTTTATATGATACAGTGTCAGTTTGTAATAAACTGATTACAAATGTTTATATGATACAGTGTCAGTTTGTAATAAACTGATTACACGTGTTTATATGATACAGTGTCAGTTTGTAATAAACTGATTACACGTGTTTATATGATACAGTGTCAGTTTGTAATAAACCGATTACACGTGTTTGTAGCATACATATTATTTATTTATTTTTGTTTGCAATGTAAACATAATACCTGTAATTATATACTAATCAAACATTACAATCAGATCATTTAATTTACCAGAAGACGAAAGGGGAATCTCTACTGAACGACCGGCGTAACTGATTAAACGTCTTTGTATCATACAGTGTCAGTTTGTAATAAACTGATCACACGTGTTTATATCATACAGTGTCAGTTTGTAATAAACTGATTACAAGTGTTTATATCATACAGTGTCAGTTTGTAATAAACTGATTACACGTGTTTATATGATACAGTGTCAGTTTGTAATAAATTGATTACACGTGTTTGTAGCATACAGTGTCAGTTTGTAATAAACTGATTACACTTGTTTATATGATACAGTGTCAGTTTGTAATAAACTGATTACACGTGTTTATATAATACAGTGTCAGTTTGTAATAAACTGATTACAAGTGTTTGTATCATAGAGTGTCAGTTTGTAATACACATATTAAACTGATTACAACTGTTTATATGATACAGTGTCAGTTTGTAATAAACTGATTACAAGTATTTATGTCATACAGTGTCAGTTTGTAATAAACTGATTACATGTGTTTATATGATACAGTGTCAGTTTGTAATAAACAGATTACACGTGTTTATATGATACAGTGTCAGTTTGTAATAAACTGATTACACGTGTTTGTAGCATACAGTGTCAGTTTGTAATAAACTGATTACCCGTGTTTGTAGCATACAGTGTCAGTTTGTAATAAACTGATTACACGTGTTTACATGATACAGTATCAGTTTGTAATAAACTGGTTACACGTGTTTGTAGCCTACATATTATTTATTTATTTTTGCTTTGCAGTGTAAACATAATACCTGTAATTATATACTAATCAAACATTACAATCAGATCATTTAATTTACCAGAAGACGAAAGGGGAATCTTTACAGAACGACCGGCGTAACTGATTACACGTCTTTGTATCATACAGTGTCAGTTTGTAATAAACTGATTACACGTGTTTATATCATACAGTGTCAGTTTGTAATAAACTGATTACAAGTGTTTATGTCATACAGTGTCAATTTGTTATAAACGGATTACAAGTGTTTATATCATACAGTGTCAGTTTGTAATACACATATTAAACTGATTACAAGTGTTTACATCATACAGTGTCAGTTTGTAATAAGCATATTAAACTGATTACAAGTGTTTATATCATACAGTGTCTGTTTGTATTAAACTGATTACAAGTGTTTATATCATACAGTGTCAGTTTGTAACACATATTAAACACTTCAGTATATACGTATGCACACAGGCACACGCATAAACCAACACACACACACACACACACACACACACACACACACACACACTGTGGCACACGCATACATAATTGAGTTTAATTTTATTCGATATGCCTTAAACATAAAATACCCAAAGCGGTTTACACGACAAGATTATTAGCGAGATAATAATTCCATGTCTAGACGGTTTGGGGTTTATTATGTTTAAGGCATATCGAATAAAATTAAACTCAATTAATCTATGCACACGCATACACGCATACATACGTATAGTCGGTTTGCGACAAAAGGGAATTGATGAACTGTCAATGTGCATAGCGTTCAGTTTTAGAGCATATCATTAAGATTTAAACCCCTACCATATCAGTGTAATTAAAGTAGTTGTTTAACAGAAATTTCATGTTAAGGTTACGGACACTAAAATCTTATATATAACAAGACATAAATGGGAATTACAGTTCCAAGTTTATGCTTATGACAGTAGCTTCTTTCTTTTTCATGTTAAGGTTACGGACACTAAAATCTTATATATAACAAGACATAAATGGGAATTACAGTTCCAAGTTTATGCTTATGACAATAGCTTCTTTCTTTTTCATGTTAAGGTTACGGACACTAAAATCTTATATATAACAAGACATAAATGGGAATTACAGTTCCAAGTTTATGCTTATGACAGTAGCTTCTTTCTTTTTCATGTTAAGGTTACGGACACTAAAATCTTATATATAACAAGACATAAATGGGAATTACAGTTCCAAGTTTATGCTTATGACAGTAGCTTCTTTCTTTTTCATGTTAAGGTTACGGACACTAAAATCTTATATATAACAAGACATAAATGGGAATTACAGTTCCAAGTTTATGCTTATGACAGTAGCTTCTTTCTTTTTCATGTTAAGGTTACGGACACTAAAATCTTATATATAACAAGACATAAATGGGAATTACAGTTCCAAGTTTATGCTTATGACAGTAGCTTCTTTCTTTTTCATGTTAAGGTTACGGACACTATAATCTTATATATAACAAGACATAAATGCATTTCATCAAACTAATATTGTGGTATTTATTTGCAAGGATGCCCGATTCATGAACAATTGTAAACTTAATATTATTTTATCTGAGATTTAAATGACTGTTAAAGAACCATTTATGTTTTATGCATCACATGACTAGTCCTGAATAAATATGAATGCATGAGATAAAATAAAACTGCCAGTTGAGATATCTTAACAATATAGTTCCATTTACAACTATTTGTAATAGTGTTATTTTAAGGCACAATATACTAATTTACATTAAACTTAGACAGGCAAAGAATCTGATATAGTAAAGTCAGTAATATTTGACATAAAATCATAATGTACATACATATTATAGTACAAAATCATTCAACTTCTAATATAACTATAAAATGTTTGAAACAAAACAAATAACATTTCCCATATTTAAAAATTATACAGTTTTATAATGTTTGAGATAATTATTAATAGGGTTCCATTTATCAGCTGCAAATCTACTGTTCATGACCAGATGTAATGGACATCTATAACGACAAAAGGTACCCTAATTTGACTCAGTGTGCATTTTTTTTATTGAAATGAGAGACCTGAAATACTCCACACAGTGAGGTGTGACACACATGCATCAACACAAACCAAACAGTGATGTGCTGGGCCACAATATTTCATTGTAGGATAGCATAACATACTGAATCATGAATTGGTCCCTTCATTGGAAAAAAGCCGATAGTCTATGTGCACTGCATTGTCGATGTAATAACAATTGAGGTAAAACCGCCAACTTTGTCTGTTTCAACATTTTGTCTTCATCCTTTTGTTAAAAATTAAATTCAGTCTATACAATTTCAAGATAGTTTTTAAGAAACGATTCATTTGCATACAATTTGTTGGTAAAGCTGTGTACTGGAATTGTTACAAAACTTAATAATATACTTTTATACAATTTTTAATATTATTCATAATAGATTTACAAGCTACATGTAATTCACCAGTTCTCTTTTGACGCAAACGGACTATAAATGTTGAAATACGGCAACTGTGTTGTTTAAACAGATAAGAGTTGAGATACGGTAACTGTGTTGTTTACACAGACAAGAGTTGATATATGGTAACTGTGTTGTTGTTTACACAGATCTATAACAGTTGATATATGGTAACTGTGTTGTTGTTTACACTGATCTATAAGAGTTGATATATGGTAATGGTTTTGTTGTTTACACAGATCTATAAGAGTTGATATATGGTAATGGTTTTGTTGTTTACACAGATCTATAAGAGTTGATATATGGTAATGGTTTTGTTGTTTACACAGATCTATAAGAGTTGATATATGGTAATAGTTTTGTTGTTTACACAGATCTATAAGAGTTGATATATGGTAACTGTGTTGTTGTTTACACATATCTATAACAGTTGATATATGGTAATGTTTTTGTTGTTTACACAGATCTATAAGAGTTAATATATGGTAACTGTGTTGTTGTTTACACAGATCTATAAGAGTTGATATATGGTAATGGATTTGTTGTTTACACATATTTATAAGAGTTGATATATGGTAATGGTTTTGTTGTTTACACAGATCTATAAGAGTTGATATATGATAATGGTTTTGTTGTTTACACAGATCTATAAGAGCTGATATATGGTAACTGTGTTGTTGTTTACACAGATCTATAAAAGTTGATATATGGTAATAGATTTGTTGTTGCACAGATCTATAAGAGTTGATATATGATAATGGTTTTGTTGTTTACACAGATCTATAAGAGTTAATATATGGTAACTGTGTTGTTGTTTACACAGATCTATAAGAGTTGATATATGGTAATGGATTTGCTGTTTACACATATTTATAAGAGTTGATATATGGTAATGGTTTTGTTGTTTACACAGATCTATAAGAGTTGATATATGATAATGGTTTTGTTGTTTACACTGATCTATAAAAGTTGATATATGGTATTAGTTTTGTTGTTGCACAGATCTATAAGAGTTGATATATGGTAATGGTTTTGTTGTTTGCCCACAGCGACATACCGCGTGGACTTCTTAATGAGACTTCACAACGACTCGTCCTCTCAGATGCTCGAAAACCCGGACAAGAATCCAGGACCAGTTCGCTTCATCACCTCCAAGGTGAGCCAACACTCTCTTCTACAGCGAACTGAACAACGGGAGCAGAGGCTTCATTTGGAACTGTTCACGTCAGTAGACGGACGAGATTCATAATTACAATGTTGATCCATTTGCCCACATATTACAGTAATGTTATGTCCTATTGGACTTCGTTTATAAATTATTAATCGCATACTATACTGACATAATCAAGTTCATTTGTCTGCAGAATACGATACACGTTGTTTTTGTAAACCACAATATTACAACATCCTCACTTGATATTCTTTCTGTTTTATTGCAATATTACCCAATACAGGTCAGGTCAGGTCATAGGACTTTACGTGCACATTTAGAACAAGCTGTTGTAGTGCACGCCTGTCTTGGGTCCTCCGTCCAGGACTACCCAATACGTTATATTTCAGTTTATATAGGTATAGTCTCTACATACTGTCTAATATTGGATGGATATTTTACAAACAATCATCAACTGATTTTCTTTCTTCTTTTGTTAAAACACAATTAGTACGTCTAGACATGGAATTATGTAAACTGCCTTGGCAAAGCACATTTCTGAGACTGATTTGCTGTTTCGTCTTTCAGTTTATAAGACATTTCATCAGAGCCAATTTTACTACCGTCACAGATGCTAACTTT
Source organism: Gigantopelta aegis (assembly GCF_016097555.1). NCBI lineage: Eukaryota > Metazoa > Mollusca > Gastropoda > Neomphalida > Peltospiridae > Gigantopelta > Gigantopelta aegis. The sequence goes on from NC_054704.1 coordinate 236,981, forward strand.
GATGGAATAAGGTACGTCATTTCAGTTATGATCTAATTCTCCTTCGTGGCTAACCTGATACCAGCGCCTGTGGTTCAAACACGGATACAGCTGTGCATGTCAGTCATCTTGAAGTCCATCTGTGTAAGCCAAGGGTTCCATTCCATACTGATTCCATACGTACGTACAAAATAACACCATTGGCTTGCCAAGATGATCGACGTCATGAGTTAGCAGTCATGTTGATGTCATGTTGTTATATATATATATATATATATATATATAGAGAGAGAGAGAGAGAGAGAGAGAGAGAGAGAGAGAGAGAGAGAGAGAGAGAGAGAGAGAGAGAGAGAGAGAGAGAGTGTGTAAAGATAGACAGACAGATAGATGGAGATAGATAGATGGAGATAGATAGATAGATAGATAGATAGATAATGTGAAGATGTTGCAGGCTGATAAACGACAGACGGATGTTGTGTTTCCACCTCTTGATGGACGACAGCGAGCTGGACAAACTGCGCAGACAGCTGCACGACCTTGTCTTCCACGCATCCACGCTACTGCAGCACGACCTCGCCAACTTCTTCGGTATCTACATCTACCTGAACCAGACCGAGGTCTCTTTCTACCCAGGTGAGGCGGCCGTACAACGTACGGCGACTCCCCTTCTCTGTACAATACATAGCCACTTATACCACTCGCGTTCTGTGTATTATATATATCAACTGATAACACTCGCCTTCTCTGTACTATAGATACAAACCGATAACACTCGCCTTCTCTGTACTATACATAACTCATAACACTCGCATTCTCTGTACTATACATAACAACTAGTGATACTCGCCTTCTCTACTATACATATCAACTCATAACACTCGTCTTCTCTGTACTATACATAACAACTCGTAATACTCGCCTTCTCTACTATACATATCAACTCATAACACTCGCCTTCTCTGTACTATACATAACAACTCGTAATACTCGCCTTCTCTGTACTATACATAACAACTCATGATACTCGCCTTCTCTACTATACATATCAACTCATAACACTCGTCTTCTCTGTACTATACATATCAACTCGTAACACTCGCCTTCTCTGTACTATATATATCAACTCATAACACTCGCCTTCTCTACTATACATAACAACTCGTAACACTCGCGTTCTCTGTACTATACATATCAACTCATAACACTCGCCTTCTCTCTACTATAGATATCAACTTATAACACTCGCCTTCTCTGTACTATACATATCAACTCATAACACTCGCCTTCTCTGACTATACATAACAACTCGTAATACTCGCCTTCTCTACTATACATAATAACTCGTAACACTCGCCTTCTCTGTACTATACATAACAACTCGTAACACTCGCCTTCTCTGTACTATACATAACAACTCGTAACACTCGCCTTCTCTGTACTATACATAACAACTCGTAATACTCGCCTTCTCTGTACGATACATAACAACTCGTAATGCTCGCCTTCTCTGTTCTATACATAACAACTCATAACAACTCGTAATACTCGCCTTCTCTGTACTATACATAACAACTCATAACCACTCATAATACTCGCATTCTCTGTACTATACATAACAACTCATAATACTCGCCTTCTCTGTACTATACATAACAACTCATAATACTCGCGTTCTCTGTACTATACATAACAACTCGTAATACTCGCCTTCTCTGTACTATACATAACAACTCGTAATACTCGAGTCCTTTGTAATATACATATCAACTTACATATACAACCAATCGCGTCCTCTGTATCACATATATCAACACATAACCAGTGGCGTTCTCCGTACCATACATACCAGCTTACAAATATAGCCACTAGCGTTCTCTGTACTATACATAACAACTTACAGATATATCCGCACGTTTTCTCTGTAGCATATTTTTCAACTTAGGACATAACCACTCGACGCAACAGTTGTATGTAAAGTAAAGGATGTGTGGACATTTGACGAAATTCAGTCCACCTCTAGAACCTGAATATGAATATCTACAAAATTGAAATGGTTTAATTTTGTGGAGGAAAAAGTAAGAGATACAATATTTATTTCATATGGATAATTTGATTTTTTTTTTCCTCTGGAAATAAATGGGTTACTAAACTAGATGCTGTTGTGTTGTAAGTTCAATTGGTGTATTTGTCAGTAAGCTGTGTTGTGTTTTGTGTTCATCGGTAAATATGTCAGTGACCTTTCTTGTGTTTTGTGTATTCATGTGTAAATCTGTCAGTTACCTGTCAGTCACCTGTCTTTGGCCTTGACCAGATGCCAAGCTGTTGTACGTGGACACGTTTGACCAGCAGCCGGCGCTAGAGGGCGCTCTGCTGACCATCAACTGTGCGGCGAAGGGTTCTCAGGCAATGGTGTTCCGCTGGTACAAGGACGGCTCGCTGCTGGACACGTCGCTGAGTAACCGCAACGCCTGGCAGATCCACATCCCAACGACGATCGACGGCAAGCAAACCAACGTGCTCAACATTGACGGGGTCACCTTCTACGACAAGGGTAACTGTCTTTTCAAAGTCCATCTTTACAAGAATAGCGCTGTCGTGTGTGACATAGGACCTCCTCCAAACTGAAAATCGTTGTCGTGTGTGACATAGGACCTCCTCCAAACTGAATAGCGCTGTCGTGTGTGACATAGGACCTCCTCCAAACTGAATAGCGTTGTCGTGTGTTACATAGGACCTCCTCCAAACTGAACAGCGTTGTCGTGTGTGACATAGGACCTCCTCCAAACTGAACAGCGTTGTCGTGTGTGACATAGGACCTCCTCCAAACTGAACAGCGTTGTCGTGTGTGACATAGGACCTCCTCCAAACTGAACAGCGCTGTCGTGTGTGACATAGGACCTCCTCCAAACTGAATAGCGCTGTCGTGTGTGACATAGGACCTCCTCCAAACTGAATAGCGCTGTCGTGTGTGACATAGGACCTCCTCCAAACTGAATAGCGCTGTTGTGTGTGACATAGGACCTCCTCCAAACTGAATAGCGTTGTCGTGTGTGACATAGGACCTCCTCCAAACTGAACAGCGTTGTCGTGTGTGACATAGGACCTCCTCCAAACTGAACAGCGTTGTCGTGTGTGACATAGGACCTCCTCCAAACTGAATAGCGCTGTCGTGTGTGACATAGGACCTCCTCCAAACTGAATAGCGCTGTCGTGTGTGACATAGGACCTCCTCCAAACTGAATAGCGCTGTCGTGTGTGACATAGGACCTCCTCCAAACTGAATAGCGCTGTTGTGTGTGACATAGGACCTCCTCCAAACTGAATAGCGTTGTCGTGTGTGACATAGGACCTCCTCCAAACTGAACATCGTTGTCGTGTGTGACATAGGACCTCCTCCAAACTGAATAGCGCTGTCGTGTGTGACACAGGACCTTCCCTAGACTTTTGTAGGTGACATATAACCTTCTCCAAACTGAATAACGTTGTCGCATGACATAGAACCTTATCCAAACTAAACGTATTGTCGTAGGTAACATAAAACCATAGCCAAACTGAATAGCGTCGTATGTGACATAGAAGAACTGCCACTCCCACTCTCACACCATCAGTATACACAGAGAGCTGATTTTTTGTATTGCATTACAATAACACTAACCTCGTACTACTCACTCAATGCATTCTCCGACGTCCCACTCTCACACCATCAGTATACACAGAGAGCTGATTTTTTGTATTGCATTACAATAACACTAACCTCGTACTACTCACTCAATGCATTCTCCGACGTCCCACTCTCACACCATCAGTATACTCAGAGAGCTGATTTTCTGTATTGCATTACAATAACACTAACCTCGTACTACTCACTTAATGCATTCTCCGACGTCCCACTCTCACACCATCAGTATACACAGAGAGCTGATTTTCTGTATTGCATTACAATAACACTAACCTCGTACTACTCACTTAATGCATTCTCCGACGTCCCACTCTCACACCATCAGTATACACAGAGAGCTGATTTTCTGTATTGGCAAACGACTCACCAGAGAAATGACAACCTTTAACAACTTCATTGAGACTCTGCCTTGAACATAACTGCGATTTTAAATGCGTTAATGGTTTATTCACGAATTCTTTATGGCAAGGCTTGTACATAGATTCGCTTTTAAATATGTTAGCTTCGCTAGGGAGTAAGTAGGAAATACTTTAGCAGTTATCGTCCATGTTTTCAGTGATTCATGCGTGCATGCTATCATGAATTTGTTGTAACGACCTCTTTTTGCAGAGACATGACTTGGTTCAGATTTAGACGTCGAAAACCCGACAGTATGGAACAGACTGCACTGCTGTATTAGGCAATAGCTTAATTTTATTATTTATTAAGGAAAAGATAATAATTTAACACAGAGACAAAGCCATTTCAGAGATATCATGAACATATATACATCGTTGATGATAAACTGATTGGTGAAACCGCAATATTTCCATTTCGGTCTGGGACTATTAGACAGGGCAATCAGTTCAGATATCTCGGTATCATCCGAGCTACCAGGAACTAGTTAAAATGATAACTTAAGGAAGAACTGCTTGCAGTCCCTCTCCAGTGATCTGTTTATATTCACAGATCCATATACGGTTAAACAAAAACAAAAACAAAAAATGTTTTATTTAACGACGCACTCAACACATTTTACTTACGGTTATATGGCGTCAGACATATGGTTAAGGACCACACAGATTTTAAGAGGAAACCCGCTGTCGCCACTTCATGGGCTACGTTTTCCGATTAGCAGCAAGGGATCTTTTATTTGGCTTCCCACAGGCAGGATAGCACAAACCATGGCCTTTGTTGAACCAGTTATGGATCACTGGTCGGTGGTTTACACCTACCCACTGAGCCTTGCGGAGCACTCACTCGGGGTTTGGAGTCGGTATCTGGATTAAAAATCCCATGCCTCGACTGGGATCGGAACCCAGTATCTACCAGCCTGTTGACCGATGGCCTAACCACGACGCCACCGAGGCCGGTTATATACGGTTCAGGTATGTCCTCGCGTCCAACCTGTAAACGAAGCCAAGCATATATTGATGCTTGTTGGGGACTCCCCAGTAACAGTCAGTTCAGCTTGATGCAAATGTTCGCTTTTTCAGTAGGAAATGGTTTATTTAACGACGCACTCAACACATGTTATTTACGGTTATATGCCGTCGCTTTTTCAGTGTATGATTAGCTGTTAAAAAGATGGTCATTACTTGAAGACAACTTGTCTCTGTTTGTCAGGTAAATTCACGTGCGAGATCACCGACTTTAACCGATCTCAGACGGACTCCGTGGTCATTGACGTGGTCACGTACCCGCTGCTGGACCTGCGCCCTCTCAGCCAGAGCGTGGTGAAGGGCGAGTCCCTCAGCTTCCGCTGCCTGTCATCAGACGACACGCAGGGCACGTTCGACTACAACTGGCTCAAGGACGGTGTGCCGCTGTCGGCCGCGCACCACGAGGTCGTTGAGAAGGTGCAGCCGACAGGGGAACGTCTGCTCATCAAGACCGCCACGCGCAGCACGAGCTACACGTGCGTGATCACCAACACGGCAGGCTCATCCAGGAAAACGGCGTACGTCTTCGTAGCTGACGGTATATATATTTCTCGTATTTGTGCTGATTATTATTGTAACAGTGTTTATAATAGAGATGTTGAAGAGACAGACCCTACTTTTTAAACGCTACTGCGAGGGTTTTACTATTAAACATTGCTTTGATTTTAATGCTTAGATAATCCATTCCCATATAGTCGAATATTCCATATATGTGTCTGGTCATTCTGGTGTTACTAATACCATGAAATGCATTTTTCTTATTTTTATAAACGCACGTACCTTTGTGAAGTAACAGTTATAGAGACGATATTTAGTTTATTTTTACACGACCCCCCCCCCCCCCCCCCCACACACACACACACACTTTGAACGTCAAAGACTCTTGTTTCACTCTGTTGTAACGTTATTACAAATGGGTTACAGGTTTATAGATTTCTGGGGCCTCATTCACAAACTAGTGTAACTTTATTACAAACGTTATTATTTATATCAACCATTCAAATTTCTTGTTAACCATTATTGTGTCGGTATCTGCATAATATTATATATTCTCGTTCCAGCCAGTGCACCACGACTGGTATATCAAAGGCCGTTGTATGGGCTACTCTGTGGGATGATGCATATAAAAGATCCCTTGCTACTAATGGAAACATGTAGCGGTTTTCCTCTCCAACACTATGTGTCAAAATTACCGAATGTTTCATTTCCTATAGCCGATGATTAATAAATCAATGTGTTGTACACAACAAACTAACTTTTCTACCTGTATAGTTGTGTATTCTTGACCTGAGGGTTACAGTGTAGCGATCTGCTGGTTACACTAACCAGGCTGTGTGTGACTCGGTTTTCTTGCAGAAAACACCACCACTGCGTACTGCCCTGAACAGATCATACAGGGCACCACCTGGGCTCGAACTCTCGGCGGACACTTCGACATTCAGCACTGCCCAATAGACACCGGAGGTAAGACTACAACTGTTTAGACGTGGGACGATAACAGCAATGGAGGAGGGGGTATATGTTCATTTCATTTTCAATTGGGGGGTGCATTTATATTTTCAGGTTTGGTGTCAGAACCCTCTGCAAGGCTTCCGACGCCCATGAACTGTAACTATGGTAATTTCACAATGGCGAGGATTCGCGCCCTAAGCGGAGTTTGGCGCTAATTAGTATCAAGGAGGTTTAGCATTCTTTACGATACTTTCAAATTTTGAGATTCTGGATTACAAAGAATTCTCATATCACGCACCTGTTCTGTTCGCGATGGCTTGTAAGCTACAGTCAGATGGATGTCATTCACAGCCCAGGGCGTGTGGTGATCACGATCCTGAATCTTTCTTACGGTGGAGTCGGGAAGAAGCAGAGAATGTGCGACATGCTTTGTGTTTGAATAGAAATGTTCTACATGATATCGTTCTGAACTCTGCTGAGCATCCTAACCAGAGTGACATTAATATGTTATGCAAATCCTTTAGTGACACATTGTTTTCTGTGTTATATCCCGTTGTTGGCCGAACTGGCAAGTATTAAAGTAATACGAGAAAACCTCCCCCCACAAAACGACTGGTTTAATGATGACTGTAAACATGCTCGTCGGTATTTCAATAACAGTAGAAATGTTTATAACAGAAACAGATCCGAGGTGAATAGACAACAGCTAAAAATATATATATAAAGAACAAGGGGAGTGAACTCTCGTATTTTGCGAAGACCAATCCTAAGCAGTTTTGGAAAATGATTAAGGATGTTAATAAAAATAGTAGGTTAACCTCAACTATATGCATTGAAGACTTTAGAACATATTTTGGAAATGTTTTTATTCATGCTACTGATAACGCTCCCAGTGAAGATTTTGTGATAGATGAAAATATTTATGTGTCAGAACTAGACAAAGATATTACATTAGGAGAAGTTAGGGATGCAGTTAAAAGTCTGAAATGTGATACTAGCCCAGGTTTAGACGGTGTTATGACAGAAGTCTTTAAGTTTAATGATGATATTTTTAATAATATTTTATGTGATTTATTCAATGTCATATTTCCGTCAGGTTTTTACCCTGCAGAATGGTCGAAGTTTACAATTGTACCTGTACCAAAAAAGGGAAATATAAATGATGTAAATAACTATCGAGGTATCGTATTGGTGAATGTTATAGCAAAGATATATTCTGTTATACTAAAGGAACGTCTGGAATTATGGTCTGTGAAAACGAACTTACTTCATGACGAACAATTTGGATTTCAACCTGGAAAATCAACGCCAGATTGTATTTTTATTTTATTTTATATTCTATTATTAGCAAATGTCTTAATGACAAGGACAAACTGTATTGTGCTTTTATCTATTATACTAAGGCTTTTGATCGTCGACAGTAATAATTTATTGTAATTTGCTTTCATTCACACAGGATAGAATCACGAACAGTATATAGTGTCATTCACTACATATTTTGCCATATATAACATTCTTTCTTTCGATGTTATCAAGTGTCTTAAAAGGGTTTTATTTTGGGGACTATTATATAAAAAAAAGGGGGTTTAGATATTTTTAGGGGGAAAAGAAATAAAAATAGCATTAAATTTATGTTAAACATATGAACACGGGATAGAATCACGAACAGTATATAGTGTCATTCACTACATATTTTGCCATATATAACTTTGTTTCTTTCGATGTTATCAAGTGTCTTAAAAGGGTTTTATTTTGGGGACTATTATATAAAAAAAAGGGGTTTAGATATTTTTGGGGGGAAAAGAAATAAAAATAGCATTAAAATTATGTTAAACATATGAACACGGGATAGAATCACGAACAGTATATAGTGTCATTCACTACATATTTTGCCATATATAAGTTTATTTCTTTCAATAGTATCAAGTGTCTTAAAAGGGTTTTATTTTGTGGAATATTATATTGAAAAAAGGGGTTTAGATTTTATTTTTTGGGGGAAAGAAATAAAAATAGCATTATAATTATGTGAAACATATCAACACGGGATAGAATGACGAACAGTATATAATGTCATTTACTACATATTTTTCAATATATAAGTTTATTTCTTTCAATATTATCAAGTGTCTTAAAAGGATTTTATTTTGGGAACTATTATATAAAAAAAAGAGGTTTAGATATTTTTGGGGGGAAAAGAAATAAAAATAGCATTAAAATTGTTTTAAAAACATAAACACGGGATAGAATGACGAACAGTATATAGGACGATGACATTACAATTTTTTCAATATTTTACGTTCATTCACACGGGATAGAATAACGAAC
>NC_054704.1:246036-280158 GCF_016097555.1 Gigantopelta aegis
CGTTATATATTGAAAATGATGTAGTAAGTGACACTATATATATCGAATGTGGGGAACTAATTAATGGTCCTTTGCAGAATTAGGTGGCCCGTTACACAAAAAAGATTTTTTTTTTTATAGAACATTTTTAAACAGAAGAAGACTTCAAATAAATATTTAAATGTTAAAAGAATGAAAAGTATATTTATTAAAATAAATGTTTAATGATACAACAGCCCAACAACAAACTGGCAAAACCGGAAAAATTAATGAACTAATAAACCCATAATAACATACAAATTCATGAAATATATTTATATATTTTAATTATATTTAAACAATAAATTTTTTATAATTAACACAACAAACGATAAATGAATGCATAACAACAAAAACTAATAAAATGTAATATTTTTATTACATAAAATACATAAATAATTTTTTTTAAAGGTTCTACTAATCGATAAATTGTACACAATACATAATTTAATGGTAACAGTATATAATGTATGTAAACTGACATCATTTCATTATGAAATTATTTTAAGTAATACAAATATTCCCGTATATTTATTTGACGGGACAGAATCACGATATAGCCTGACAACGTACAACTGTACGTTAAATATAATAAAATACTGTCACCAGCAATCCAGTCATTTGTCGGTGTAAAACAGGGAGAACCACTGTCGCCACTTTTATTTTGACTGTTTATTAATGATTTTGTCAGTTCTATGGATATCAGTGAAGCTGATCCTGTACAGTTTAGATATTTGACACGTTTTACCTTGTTGTATGCTGATGATACTATTCTTATGTCGAAATCGGCCAAAGGCCTATAAAATTTACTTAATAGCTTGAATAAGTATTGTAACACGTGGTACCTTAGTGTTAACACCAACAAAACAAAAATAATAGTATTTAGTAAAGTTCGACATCCAAAACAGGTGCCTAACTTTTTGTATAATGGTGTAAAAGTCGACATTGTTAATTCATTCTGCTACCTTAGTGTTGATTTTCATTCTAATGGCAGATGTAATCTAATGCTAAAGAAAATATCTGAACGTGGTTTACGAGCTATGTTTAAGCTGTTTAACATTTTTGAAAACATTAACGTTAATATTGTCCAGAAGAATGTTTTATTTGATTGTTATGTCGGTTAAATACTTTCATATGGCTCTGAAGTGCGGGGATTCCATAAAGCCCCTGATGTAGAGCGTATGCATCTGAAGTATTGTAAATATGTCTTATCAGTTAAAAAGACAACACCCAATATCTCTGTATACAGTGAGCTGGGCCGTATGCCAATGTTTATTAGCAGATATGAAAGAATTATTAAATATTGGTTAAAGATAGTTTCTAATAGAAACTCTATTTTATATGATGTTTACAATATTTTAAAAGTAGACGCAAATAATAATATTTCATATAACGGATTGAACTGGGCGTATGGTGTTAAATGTCTGTTGGATAGTCTTGGTTTAACAGATGTCTGGTGGAGTCCAGATCAATTGTTGCCTTACATACCATATATTAAACAACAGATAATGGATCAATACTTATAACAATGAAACGATCAACGTCATTTTATTTCTAAATTAAAACATTATAAAGTTCAAACAAAGTTTTGAGTGTGAAAAATATTTATCTTATATTTCATCACCACACTTAAAACGCTCACTAACCAGACTACGATTGTCCTCTCATAGTCTATTATGCGAAACGGGTCGATATCATAATATACCTTATGATCAGAGATTTTGTACATTATGTAATATGAAAGTTATAGAAGATGAATATCACTTTGTGTTAGTTTGCCTAATGTATAGGGATTTAAGACAGTATTTAAATAAGATTTACAATAGATGGCCAAATATCCAAAAGTTTTATAGGCTAATGTCTTGTGATACCCCTAAAATGGTTATTAATTTAGCAAAATGTTTACATCTTGCTATGCAGAGACGCCAGTTATTGTTATAATTGGTTTCCTATCTGTTCCTCACAGCTTTATACTTTCATGTATTTTTTCAACTAGCGTTCTTACTTACTGAGTTACTGACTCTACATTTAATTTGTATTTTTCATTGTATGTTTGCTATAAGTGTTATGTAATACTTTATGCAATAAACAGGTTCTTCTTCATTCTTTACCTGAGAGACACGCTGCGAACTATTAAGACTAGGGTGGGCTTGACATCCAATAGCTGATGATTAATTAATCAATTTTTTCTAGTGGTGTTATTAAACAAAACAACAGACATGACGCAGACAACGGACATGACGCATTGGACAACAGACAAGGGACGTGACGCAGACAACGGACATGACGCAGACAACGGACATAACGAAGGCGACGGACATGACTTTGATCCTAGGCGTACGGGCTCCCATTGTGTAGGGGGCAGGCTGGCTTTTGCCCGAATTGATCGAAATTGCCCGAATCTAGATAACATTTATTCATATTAGCATTACGACCAAACAACTATATAGGATTGTAAATTAATCATTACGTATTTTTACATGGATTATCACTAATTTTGAGGGTAGAATGATGTAAATACATGGCAAAAAGGTCTTAGATTAGCACATTTTGCCCGAATATCTGTGTCATATTGGCAAGAATTTGAGGCTTTGCTCCATCACTGGGGGGGGGGGGGGCAGTTGCCCCTCGTATGCCCATGACAGCGGGTTTCCTCTAAAAAAATAGTGTCAGAATGACCATATGTTTGACGTCCAATAGCCGATGATAAGATTAAAAATCAATGTGCTCTTGTGGCGTCGTTAAATAAAACAAACTACTTTTGTCACGTCCGTTGTTTTGTAAACGATAAATTATTTTACAAGATTGTCATAAAGATGCCAAAACATATATAAGGCCAGTTAGGGTGTACATATTTTATAATATCACAGCGAAATAGTCTTAGCCAAATAGTTCTTTACAAGGGAAGCTAACCTAGAGATGTCATTGAGCCTGTCCCGCCATCTCGTGTCAGCAGTAACTACGACTAAGTGACCTATATAACGTATAACAACCTACAGACTAACAACGAGACTACAACACTGCACGTTTCTCATCCCAGTGTCATCGTGTAGCTCTTTTGTTGGCCTATTATTTGTGTATTGTTTTATCATTTCGTTTTTGTCTCACCTGGCTCTGTGTTTGACTATGATTTTCAGATTTGTGGCTGAAACCTTTAGGAAACTGTAAGTGCTGCATGTCAGCTGTACCAGTGTCGCTAACATACTGTTGTCCCCCACTGGCCACGTGGAATAACTACTTGACGAAAATTAAATTTTCAACAAATGTATTGGTCATTATGTCTGTCTGTCTGTCTCTGGTTGTCTATTAATCTGCATGTCCACTAACATTCTAAAAAGACTTCTGGGGTAGCCGGGTCATACCCCCACAATCACAACACGTTTTTGCCACCACCTTTAGCATATGGAGTTTTATATTTCCCTGTCGCCCCAGAAAATGACTCCTAGACTACGTTCAGCGTCTTGCAGTTCCAATTTACCGCCCCCCCCCCCCCCCACCCCGTTGTACGAGTCTTAGAACTAATCGTCCTTCCCCTCGTGGTTCATACATATGATTCACGCAACAAGACCTATATATCATCAAGATCTACTCACTTATGTTCTTGACCTTGAACTACCTATGCGCGAAGCCGTGACATTTAACTTACATAGGATTAGCTCATGCTATAGGCCTGATCTGTGAGGCTCGACCTCGACCAAGAGATAACCTACTGACACGCCCTTGTGTTATTTCCCATGTCCTCTAAACTTATCAACCTAGAGATAACCTACTGACCCGGCCTTGTGTTACTGCCCATGTCCTGTAAACATATCGACCTTGAGATGACCTACTGACCCAGCCTTGTGTTATTGCCCATGTCCTGTAAACATATCAACCTAGAGATGGCCTACTGACCAGGCCTTGTGTTATTGCCCATGTACTGTAAACTTATCGACCTAGAGATAACCTACTGACCCAGCCTTGTGTTATTGCCAATGTCCTGTAAACATATCGACCTAGAGATAACCTACTGACCCGGCCTTGTGTTATTGCCCATGTCCTGTAAACATATCGACCTACAGATGGCCTACTGACCCGGCCTTGTGTTATTGCCCATGTCCTGTAAACATATCGACCTAGATATAACCTACTAATCCGGCCTTGTGTTATTGCCCATGTCCTGCTAACATATCGACCTAGAGTCAACCTACTAATCCGGCCTTGTGTTATTGCCCATGTCCTGTAAACATATCGACCTAGAGTCAACCTACTAACCCGACCTTGTGTTATTGCCCATGTCCTGTAGACATATCGACCTAGAGTCAACCTACTAACCCGGCCTTGTGTTATTGCCCATGTCCTCTAAAAATATCGACCTAGAGTCAACCTACTAATCCGGCCTTGTGTTATTCCCATGTCCTGTAAACATATCGACCTAGAGTCAACCTACTCATCCGGCCTTGTGTTATTGCCCATGTCCTGTAAACATATCGACCTAGAGATAACCTACTGACCCGGCATTGTGTTATTGCCCATGTCCTGAAAACATATCGACCTAGAGTCAACCTACTAATCCGGCCTTGTGTTATTGCCCATGTCCTGTAAACATATCGACCTAGAGATAACCTACTGACCCGGCCTTGTGTTATTGCCCATGTCCTGTAAACATATCGACCTAGAGTCAACCTACTAATCCGGCCTTGTGTTATTGGCTATGTCCTGTAAACATATCGACCTAGAGTCAACTTACTAATCCGGCCTTGTGTTATTGCCCACGTCCTGTAAACATATCGACCTAGAGTCAACCTACTGACCCGGCCTTGTGTTATTGCCCATGCCCTGTAAACATATCTACCTAGAGATAACCTACTGACCCGGCCTTGTGTTATTGCACATGTCCTGTAAACAAACCGACCTAGCGTCAACCTACTAATCCGGCCTTGTGTTATTGCCTATGTCCTGTAAACATATCGACCTAGAGATGGCCTACTGACCCGGCCTTGTGTTATTGCCCATGTCCTGTAAACATATCGACTTAGAGTCAACCTACTAATCCGGCCTTGTGTTATTGCCCATGTCCTGTAAACATAACGACCTAGATATAACCTACTAATCCGGCCTTGTGTTATTGCCCATGTCCTGTAAACATATCGACCTAGAGTCAACCTACTAATCCGGCCTTGTGTTATTGCCCATGTCCTGTAAACATATCGACCTAGAGTCAACCTACTAACCCGGCCTTGTGTTATTGCCCATGTCCTGTAGACATATCGACCTAGAGTCAACCTACTAACCCGGCCTTGTGTTATTGCCCATGTCCTCTAAAAATATCGACCTAGAGTCAACCTACTAATCCGGCCTTGTGTTATTCCCATGTCCTGTAAACATATCGACCTAGAGTCAACCTACTCATCCGGCCTTGTGTTATTGCCCATGTCCTGTAAACATATCGACCTAGAGATAACCTACTGACCCGGCATTGTGTTATTGCCCATGTCCTGAAAACATATCGACCTAGAGTCAACCTACTAATCCGGCCTTGTGTTATTGCCCATGTCCTGTAAACATATCGACCTAGAGATAACCTACTGACCCGGCCTTGTGTTATTGCCCATGTCCTGTAAACATATCGACCTAGGGATAACCTACTGACCCGGCCTTGTGTTATTGCCCATGTCCTGTAAACATATCGACCTAGCGTCAACCTACTAATCCGGCCTTGTGTTATTGCCTATGTCCTGTAAACATATTGACCTAGAGATGGCCTACTGACCCGGCCTTGTGTTATTGCCCATATCCTGTAAACATATCGACTTAGAGTCAACCTACTAATCCGGCCTTGTGTTATTGCCCACGTCCTGTAAACATATCGACCTAGAGATAACCTACTAATACGGCCTTGTGTTATTGCCTATGTCCTGTAAACATATCGACCTAGAATCAACCTACCAATCCGGCCTTGTGTTATTGCCTATGTCCTGTAAACATATCGACCTAGAGGTAACCTACTAATCCGGCCTTGTGTTATTGCCCCTGTCCTGTAAACATATCGACCTAGAGTCAACCTACTAATCCGGCCTTGTGTTATTGCCCATGTCCTGTAAACATATCGACCTAGAGATAACCTACTGACCCGGCCTTGTGTTATTGCCCATGTCCTGTAAACATATCGACCTAGAGATAACCTACTATCGACCCGGCCTTGTGTTATTGCCCATGTCCTGTAAACATATCGACCTAGAGATGGCCTACTGACCCGACCTTGTGTTATTGCCCATGTCCTGTCGACCTAGAGATGGCCTACTGACCCGGCCTTGTGTTATTGCCCATGTCCTATAAACATATCGACCTAGAGATGGCCTACTACACCCGGCCTTGTGTTATTGCCCATGTCCTGTAAACATATCGACCTAGAGACCCGGCATTTCGTTTTTGTCTCACCTGGCTCTGTGTTTGACTATGACCCTGAAACCCTTGTGTTATTGCCCATGTCCTGTAAAACATATGTTGTCGGCCACCTAGAGAAAATTAAATTTTCAACAAATGTATTGGTCATTATGTCTGGCCTCTGGTTGTCTATTAATCTGCATGTCCACTAACATTCTAAAAAGACTTCTGGGGTAGCCTTGTGTTATACCCCACAATCACAACACGTTTTGCCACCACCTTTAGTGGAGTTTTATATTTCCCTGTCGCCCCAGAAAATGACTCCTAGACTACGTTCAGCGTCTTGCAGTTCCAATTTACCGCCCCCCCCCCCCCCCGCCCCCACCCCGTTGTACGAGTCTTAGAACTAATCGTCCTTCCCCTCGTGGTTCATACATATGATTCACGCAACAAGACCTATATATCATCAACCCTACTCACTTGTGTTATTTGCCCCTATGTCCTGTAATTTACATTATCGACCTAGATCTGTGAGGCTCGACCTACTAACCTACGGCCCTTGTGTTATTGCCCATGTCCTCTAAACTTATCAACCTAGAGATAACCTACTGACCCGGCCTTGTGTTACTGCCCATGTCCTGTAAACATATCGACCTTGAGATGACCTACTGACCCAGCCTTGTGTTATTGCCCATGTCCTGTAAACATATCAACCTAGAGATGGCCTACTGACCAGGCCTTGTGTTATTGCCCATGTACTGTAAACTTATCGACCTAGAGATAACCTACTGACCCAGCCTTGTGTTATTGCCAATGTCCTGTAAACATATCGACCTAGAGATAACCTACTGACCCGGCCTTGTGTTATTGCCCATGTCCTGTAAACATATCGACCTAGAGATGGCCTACTGACCCGGCCTTGTGTTATTGCCCATGTCCTGTAAACATATCGACCTAGATATAACCTACTAATCCGGCCTTGTGTTATTGCCCATGTCCTGAAAAACATATCGACCTAGAGTCAACCTACTAATCCGGCCTTGTGTTATTGCCCATGTCCTGTAAACATATCGACCTAGAGTCAACCTACTAACCCGACCTTGTGTTATTGCCCATGTCCTGTAGACATATCGACCTAGAGTCAACCTACTAACCCGGCCTTGTGTTATTGCCCATGTCCTCTAAAAATATCGACCTAGAGTCAACCTACTAATCCGGCCTTGTGTTATTCCCATGTCCTGTAAACATATCGACCTAGAGTCAACCTACTCATCCGGCCTTGTGTTATTGCCCATGTCCTGTAAACATATCGACCTAGAGATAACCTACTGACCCGGCATTGTGTTATTGCCCATGTCCTGAAAACATATCGACCTAGAGTCAACCTACTAATCCGGCCTTGTGTTATTGCCCATGTCCTGTAAACATATCGACCTAGAGATAACCTACTGACCCGGCCTTGTGTTATTGCCCATGTCCTGTAAACATATCGACCTAGAGTCAACCTACTAATCCGGCCTTGTGTTATTGGCTATGTCCTGTAAACATATCGACCTAGAGTCAACTTACTAATCCGGCCTTGTGTTATTGCCCATGTCCTGTAAACATATCGACCTTGAGATGACCTACTGACCCAGCCTTGTGTTATTGCCCATGTCCTGTAAACATATCAACCTAGAGATGGCCTACTGACCAGGCCTTGTGTTATTGCCCATGTACTGTAAACTTATCGACCTAGAGATAACCTACTGACCCAGCCTTGTGTTATTGCCAATGTCCTGTAAACATATCGACCTAGAGATAACCTACTGACCCGGCCTTGTGTTATTGCCCATGTCCTGTAAACATATCGACCTACAGATGGCCTACTGACCCGGCCTTGTGTTATTGCCCATGTCCTGTAAACATATCGACCTAGATATAACCTACTAATCCGGCCTTGTGTTATTGCCCATGTCCTGAAAAACATATCGACCTAGAGTCAACCTACTAATCCGGCCTTGTGTTATTGCCCATGTCCTGTAAACATATCGACCTAGAGTCAACCTACTAACCCGGCCTTGTGTTATTGCCCATGTCCTGTAAACATATCGACCTAGAGTCAACCTACTAACCCGGCCTTGTGTTATTGCCCATGTCCTCTAAAAATATCGACCTAGAGTCAACCTACTAATCCGGCCTTGTGTTATTCCCATGTCCTGTAAACATATCGACCTAGAGTCAACCTACTCATCCGGCCTTGTGTTATTGCCCATGTCCTGTAAACATATCGACCTAGAGATAACCTACTGACCCGGCATTGTGTTATTGCCCATGTCCTGAAAACATATCGACCTAGAGTCAACCTACTAATCCGGCCTTGTGTTATTGCCCATGTCCTGTAAACATATCGACCTAGAGATAACCTACTGACCCGGCCTTGTGTTATTGCCCATGTCCTGTAAACATATCGACCTAGAGTCAACCTACTAATCCGGCCTTGTGTTATTGGCTATGTCCTGTAAACATATCGACCTAGAGTCAACTTACTAATCCGGCCTTGTGTTATTGCCCACGTCCTGTAAACATATCGACCTAGAGTCAACCTACTGACCCGGCCTTGTGTTATTGCCCATGCCCTGTAAACATATCTACCTAGAGATAACCTACTGACCCGGCCTTGTGTTATTGCACATGTCCTGTAAACAAACCGACCTAGCGTCAACCTACTAATCCGGCTTTGTGTTATTGCCTATGTCCTGTAAACATATCGACCTAGAGATGGCCTACTGACCCGGCCTTGTGTTATTGCCCATGTCCTGTAAACATATCGACTTAGAGTCAACCTACTAATCCGGCCTTGTGTTATTGCCCATGTCCTGTAAACATATCGACCTAGATATAACCTACTAATCCGGCCTTGTGTTATTGCCCATGTCCTGTAAACATATCGACCTAGAGTCAACCTACTAATCCGGCCTTGTGTTATTGCCCATGTCCTGTAAACATATCGACCTAGAGTCAACCTACTAACCCGGCCTTGTGTTATTGCCCATGTCCTGTAGACATATCGACCTAGAGTCAACCTACTAACCCGGCCTTGTGTTATTGCCCATGTCCTCTAAAAATATCGACCTAGAGTCAACCTACTAATCCGGCCTTGTGTTATTCCCATGTCCTGTAAACATATCGACCTAGAGTCAACCTACTCATCCGGCCTTGTGTTATTGCCCATGTCCTGTAAACATATCGACCTAGAGATAACCTACTGACCCGGCATTGTGTTATTGCCCATGTCCTGAAAACATATCGACCTAGAGTCAACCTACTAATCCGGCCTTGTGTTATTGCCCATGTCCTGTAAACATATCGACCTAGAGATAACCTACTGACCCGGCCTTGTGTTATTGCCCATGTCCTGTAAACATATCGACCTAGGGATAACCTACTGACCCGGCCTTGTGTTATTGCCCATGTCCTGTAAACATATCGACCTAGCGTCAACCTACTAATCCGGCCTTGTGTTATTGCCTATGTCCTGTAAACATATCGACCTAGAGATGGCCTACTGACCCGGCCTTGTGTTATTGCCCATATCCTGTAAACATATCGACTTAGAGTCAACCTACTAATCCGGCCTTGTGTTATTGCCCACGTCCTGTAAACATATCGACCTAGAGATAACCTACTAATACGGCCTTGTGTTATTGCCTATGTCCTGTAAACATATCGACCTAGAATCAACCTACCAATCCGGCCTTGTGTTATTGCCTATGTCCTGTAAACATATCGACCTAGAGGTAACCTACTAATCCGGCCTTGTGTTATTGCCCCTGTCCTGTAAACATATCGACCTAGAGTCAACCTACTAATCCGGCCTTGTGTTATTGCCCATGTCCTGTAAACATATCGACCTAGAGATAACCTACTGACCCGGCCTTGTGTTATTGCCCATGTCCTGTAAACATATCGACCTAGAGATAGCCTACTGACCCGGCCTGGTGTTATTGCCCATGTCCTGTAAACATATCGACCTAGAGATGGCCTACTGACCCGGCCTTGTGTTATTGCCCATGTCCTGTAAACATATCGACCTAGAGATGGCCTACTGACCCGACCTTGTGTTATTGCCCATGTCCTGTAAACATATCGACCTAGAGATGGCCTACTGACCCGGCCTTGTGTTATTGCCCATGTCCTGTAAACATATCGACCTAGAGATGGCCTACTGACCCGGCCTTGTCTTATTGCCCATGTCCTGTAAACATATCGACCTAGAGATGGCCTACTGACCCGGCCTTGTGTTATTGCCCATGTCCTGTAAACATATCGACCTAGAGATGGCCTACTGACCCGGCCTTGTGTTATTGCCCATGTCCTGTAAACATATCGACCTAGAGATGGCCTACTGACCTGGCCTTGTGTTATTGCCCATGTCCTGTAAACATATCGACCTAGGGATAACCTACTAATCCGGCCTTGTGTTATTGCCCATGTCCTGTAAACATATCGACATAGAGATAACCTACTAACCCGGCCTTGTGTTATTGCCCATGTCCTGTAAACAGAAGATTATCCTGACCTATTTGTCATTCTATTGCAGAAAATCGTGAAACTCAATCAAATTGTTTGAGCGGTATATATTATCTTGAATATCTTGTGTATCGTTAATCATCAACTGTAACTTTCAATAACGCCACTGACTGATAAACAGAATGTCTAGCATGTCATTAATCGATTATTAAAGTTCAATTATTAAATAGTGTGTAAATCCAGATTAAAAAGAAGTATTACGTTAACAAAATATTTATAATAAACGTTTATATATAATCACATGCTATGTAGAAATTCTGCTATCACGAGGTCAAGAATTGTATTTTATAAACAATTATCATTTTTATCTCGAATTATTTTGTTCTGTGCCGGCCTTGTGTTATTGCCCATGTCCTGTAAACATATCGACCTAGAGATGGCCTACTGACCCGGCCTTGTGTTATTGCCCATGTCCTGTAAACATATCGACCTAGGGATAACCTACTAACCCGGCCTTGTGTTATTGCCCATGTCCTGTAAACATATCGACCTAGGGATAACCTACTAATCCGGCCTTGTGTTATTGCCCATGTCCTGTAAACATATCGACCTAGAGATAACCTACTAACCCGGCCTTGTGTTATTGCCCATGTCCTGTAAACATATCGACTTAGAGTCAACCTACTAATCCGGCCTTGTGTTATTGCCCAGGTCCTGTAAACATATCGACCTAGAGATAACCTACTAATACGGCCTTGTGTTATTGCCTATGTCCTGTAAACATATCGACCTAGAATCAACCTACCAATCCGGCCTTGTGTTATTGCCTATGTCCTGTAAACATATCGACCTAGAGGTAACCTACTAATCCGGCCTTGTGTTATTGCCCCTGTCCTGTAAACATATCGACCTAGAGTCAACCTACTAGTCCGGCCTTGTGTTATTGCCCATGTCCTGTAAACATATCGACCTAGAGTCAACCTACTAATCCGGCCTTGTGTTATTGCCTATGTCCTGTAAACATATCGACCTAGTGATGGCCTACTGACCCGGCCTTGTGTTATTGCCCATGTCCTGTAAACATATCGACCTACAGTCAACCTACTAATCCGGCCTTGTGTTATTGCCCATGTCCTGTAAACATATCGACCTAGAGATAACCTACTGAACCGGCCTTGTGTTATTGCCTATGTCCTGTAAACATATCGACCTAGAGGTAACCTACTAATCCGGCCTTGTGTTATTGCCCCTGTCCTGTAAACATATCGACCTAGAGTCAACCTACTAATCCGGCCTTGTGTTAGTGCCCATGTCCTGTAAACATATCGACCTAGAATCAACCTACTAATCCGGCCTTGTGTTATTGCCCATGTCCTGTAAACATATCGACCTAGAGATGGCCTACTGACCCGGCCTTGTGTTATTGCCCATGTCCTGTAAACATATCGACCTAGAGATGGCCTACTGACCCGGCCTTGTGTTATTGCCCATGTCCTGTAAACATATCGACCTAGAGATAACCTACTGACCCGGCCTTGTGTTATTGCCCATGTCCTGTAAACATATCGACCTAGAGATGGCCTACTGACCCGGCCTTGTGTTATTGCCCATGTCCTGTAAACATATCGACCTAGAGATGGCCTACTGACCCGGCCTTGTGTTATTGCCCATGTCCTGTAAACATATCGACCTAGAGATGGCCTACTGACCCGGCCTTGTGTTATTGCCCATGTCCTGTAAACATATCGACCTAGGGATAACCTACTAATCCGGCCTTGTGTTATTGCCCATGTCCTGTAAACATATCGACCTAGAGATAACCTACTAACCCGGCCTTGTGTTATTGCCCATGTCCTGTAAACAGAAGATTATCCTGACCTATTTGTCATTCTATTGCAGAAAATCGTGAAACTCAATCAAATTGTTTGAGCGGTATATATTATCTTGAATATCTTGTGTATCGTTAATCATCAACTGTAACTTTCAATAACGCCACTGACTGATAAACAGAATGTCTAGCATGTCATTAATCGATTATTAAAGTTCAATTATTAAATAGTGTGTAAATCCAGATTAAAAAGAAGTATTACGTTAACAAAATATTTATAATAAACGTTTATATATAATCACATGCTATGTAGAAATTCTGCTATCACGAGGTCAAGAATTGTATTTTATAAACAATTATCATTTTTATCTCGAATTATTTTGTTCTGTGCCGGCCTTGTGTTATTGCCCATGTCCTGTAAACATATCGACCTAGAGATGGCCTACTGACCCGGCCTTGTGTTATTGCCCATGTCCTGTAAACATATCGACCTAGAGATGGCCTACTGACCCGGCCTTGTGTTATTGTCCATGTCCTGTAAACATATCGACCTAGGGATAACCTACTAACTCGGCCTTGTGTTATTGCCCATGTCCTGTAAACATATCGACTTAGAGTCAACCTACTAATCC
Organism: Gigantopelta aegis; assembly: GCF_016097555.1. Taxonomy (NCBI): domain Eukaryota; kingdom Metazoa; phylum Mollusca; class Gastropoda; order Neomphalida; family Peltospiridae; genus Gigantopelta; species Gigantopelta aegis. The sequence goes on from NC_054704.1 coordinate 259,393, forward strand.
GGCCTTGTGTTATTGCCCACGTCCTGTAAACATATCGACCTAGAGATAACCTACTAATACGGCCTTGTGTTATTGCCTATGTCCTGTAAACATATCGACCTAGAATCAACCTACCAATCCGGCCTTGTGTTATTGCCTATGTCCTGTAAACATATCGACCTAGAGGTAACCTACTAATCCGGCCTTGTGTTATTGACCCTGTCCTGTAAACATATCGACCTAGAGTCAACCTACTAGTCCGGCCTTGTGTTATTGCCCATGTCCTGTAAACATATCGACCTAGAGTCAACCTACTAATCCGGCCTTGTGTTATTGCCTATGTCCTGTAAACATATCGACCTAGTGATGGCCTACTGACCCGGCCTTGTGTTATTGCCTATGTCCTGTAAACATATCGACCTAGAGGTAACCTACTAATCCGGCCTTGTGTTATTGCCCCTGTCCTGTAAACATATCGACCTAGAGTCAACCTACAAATCCGGCCTTGTGTTATTGCCCATGTCTTGTAAACATATCGACCTAGAATCAACCTACTAATCCGGCCTTGTGTTATTGCCCATGTCCTGTAAACATATCGACCTAGAGATGGCCTACTGACCCGGCCTTGTGTTATTGCCCATGTCCTGTAAACATATCGACCTAGAGATGGCCTACTGACCCGGCCTTGTGTTATTGCCCATGTCCTGTAAACATATCGACCTAGAGATAACCTACTGACCCGGCCTTGTGTTATTGCCCATGTCCTGTAAACATATCGACCTAGAGATGGCCTACTGACCCGGCCTTGTGTTATTGCCCATGTCCTGTAAACATATCGACCTAGAGATGGCCTACTGACCTGGCCTTGTGTTATTGCCCATGTCCTGTAAACATATCGACCCAGGGATAACCTACTAATCCGGCCTTGTGTTATTGCCCATGTCCTGTAAACATATCGACCTAGAGATAACCTACTAACCCGGCCTTGTGTTATTGCCCATGTCCTGTAAACATATCGACCTAGGGATAACCTACTAATCCGGCCTTGTGTTATTGCCCATGTCCTGTAAACAGAAGATTATCCTGACCTATTTGTCATTCTATTGCAGAAAATCGTGAAACTCAATCAAATTGTTTGAGCGGTATATATTATCTTGAATATCTTGTGTATCGTTAATCATCAACTGTAACTTTCAATAACGCCACTGACTGATAAACAGAATGTCTAGCATGTCATTAATCGATTATTAAAGTTCAATTATTAAATAGTGTGTAAATCCAGATTAAAAAGAAGTATTACGTTAACAAAATATTTATAATAAACGTTTATATATAATCACATGCTATGTAGAAATTCTGCTATCACGAGGTCAAAAATTGTATTTTATAAACAATTATCATTTTTATCTCGAATTATTTTGTTCTGTGCCCCCCCCCCCCCCCCCCCCCGAGATACCAAAGTTTGTATGATGGATATGTAGGTATGAATGATTGAATAAATGGATATATATATGAATATATATATATCTGAATGAATTGATAAATGAACGAATGAATATGTATGTATGTGTGTATGCGTGCGTGCGTGCGTGCGTATGTATGTATGTATGCATATCGACTACATGTTGTCTATGTTGTATTTCACATATTAAGTGTGGTCAATATGTTATATATTTAACACGTGGTTTGTATGTTATATATGTCTGTATCTAACATGATGCGTTGGGTCAGTATTCATATTTAACATAACATTTAGGGTCAGTATGTAACACGTATAATGTTATTATATGTTTCTCTCGCTTTGCGTTTCTATGACGTGTTTTATTTTTCCGTCTAGGTTATTCGAGAAGAAACTGCAAGTGCGTCGGTGTGGCGTGTCAGTGGCAGAAACCAAACTTCGCTAAATGCCAGTCGGGTCTTATTGTCCACCTGTTTGATAAAGTAGGTATCTCACTTAGTACATCTGTTTGATAAAGTAGGTATCTCACTTTGTCCATCTGTTTGATAAAGTAGGTATCTCACTTTGTACAGCTGTTTGACAAAGAACGTATCTCACTTTGTACAGCTGTTTGATGAAGCACATATCTCACTCTGTACAGCTGTTTGATAAAGTAGGTATCTCACTTTGTACAGGTGTTTGATAAAGTAGGTATCTCACTTTGTACAGCTGTTTGATGAAGTAGGTATCTCACTTTGTACAGCTGTTTGATAAAGTAGGTATCTCACTTTGTTATGATGTGGTCTTTCGCTGGTGATAACTTTATTTTACCGACGACAGTGTGGTAATCATTCATGGGTAATCGTAATCGCATTTCCTTGTTAGTAATGTCTATTATAGGATCATTTATTGTTCTCTATTGTAGATATGCATTTCCTTGTTAGTAATGTCTATTATAGGATCATTTATTGTTCTCTATTGTAGATATGCATTTCCTTGTTAGTAATGTCTATTATAGGATCATTTATTGTTCTCTATTGTAGATATAATGTCTATTATAGGATCATTTATTGTTCTCTATTATAGATATGCATTTCCTTGTTCGTAATGTCTATTATATGATCATTTATTGTTCTCTATTGTAGATATGCATTTCCTTGCTGGTAATGTCTATTATAGGATCATTTATTGTTCTCTATTGTAGATATGCATTTCCTTGTTAGTAATGTCTATTATAGGATCATTTATTGTTCTCTATTGTAGATATAATGTCTATTATAGGATCATTTATTGTTCTCTATTGTAGATATGCATTTCCTTGCTGGTAATGTCTATTATAGGATCATTTATTGTTCTCTATTGTAGATATGCATTTCCTTGCTGGTAATGTCTATTATAGGATCATTTATTGTTCTCTATTGTAGATATGCATTTCCTTGCTGGTAATGCATATTATATAATTATTGTACATGGGCATTTCATTACGCTCATGCACATGACTCAGCTGATTTGTGATGACATTTTATTAATATTACGTATGTTGGTATTATTCTAACTCTGGAGTTTACAACATTAGTGATTCTGTCGTTTTGTTTTCAATTATATCTGCCCTATTTAATGTAGAATACAACTACCTCGAGTATCCTATGCCTCTGTCACTGTATGTATACCTGTGTGTCAATCTATTTTTCTCTGTGTGTTTCTCTGTGTTTCTTTGTATCTCTCTGCCTCTCGCTATCTGTTTTTGTCTCTCTCTTATGTCTCTCTCTCTCTTTCATCCCTCCCTCTGTCTGTCAGTATGTCTGTCTGCCCCCCTCCCCCCCCCCCCCCTCTCTTTCTCTTATGACACTATAATTGGTTTCAGCTCAAGACGATACGGCTGGGTTACCAAGTGGACACGATGACGTCAGTCTGGGACGACTTGTACAGCCTCGTTCTGAGGGCTCGTGACAAGTTCTACGGCGGCGACATCGACATGGCGTCGTCTATATTCCAGAACTACCTCGCCACCCTGCTGGACTTCAGCGTTCTGTATCGGACAAATGGCAACTTTACACTGGAGGTAGGCTTTGATTACGGGCCTCACAACAACAGTACAAGTGGGCCTATATTTGAAATCTACACACATTCATTGTAGGTATACTGGAATTATAGAGGAAAACGCTGGGTTTATTTTAATAAACATCTGTAACATGGTTACAGTTACAGATGTGTTGCTAAGGACACCACATCACTATTCCTCGTGTTCTGCACTTAAGTCTGGTTTAGAAAAACACTCGAATTAAACATTAATAATAAATACAAATCTGAAATATGCGAATACTTTTCCACATGATATTATTGATTAGATGTAAGTTGACCTTTGTATTATGTTTACGAGTTATTTTATTTTTTTATTGCTGACAGTTTGAAAACCCTCAGCTGGTAGTACGCTGTCACCCTGCGGTGCAGTGGCTGTGTGGACAACTCCGTACATTACGCTCAGCCTGAATTGATGTGTACATGTTTCGCATGTCGGTTCAAAGGCAATAACAGTACATATTTCTTCCACTATTGTGAATGTTTGCACACAGTTAATGTGAAATAGTGACTGGAATGAAATGCATTTAACTGAACATGGTTTTGTTCAACCTTTTAACTTATACATATAATAATTAAATTCCTCTTGCTTTATTGCAATATAATTAAATTCCTCTTGCTTTATTGCAATATAATTAAATTCCTCTTGCTTTATTGCAATATAATTAAATTTCCGTTACATTCATTACAACATAACGTCATCCCATTGGTCCAGACGTAGCAACGGGAATTTATTCAGTTCTCGATGAAGGTAAAAATTACGTCATCAAGAAACGTAATATCTGATGACGTCATTTTATATAGACAAATTGTCTTATTGAACGTTATTGTTTATGGACCAAACATAATTCAAAATAAAGTATGAAGTTTTAGCGTTGTGTTAGCAAGTATGATTCATATTTAATTGTCTGTTATTTCTCTTACGTTTATCTGGATATGACTGTTATTTCTCTTACGTTTATCTGGATATGACTGTTATTTCTCTTACGTTTATCTGGATATGACTGTTATTTCTCTTACGTTTATCTGGATATGACTGTTGTTTCTCTTACGTTTATCTGGATATGACTGTTGTTTCTCTTACGTTTATCTGGATATGACTGTTGTTTCTCTTACGTTTATCTGGATATGACTGTTGTTTCTCTTACGTTTATCTGGATATGACTGTTGTTTCTCTTACGTTTATCTGGATATGACTGTTATTTCTCTTACGTTTATCTGGATATGACTGTTATTTCTCTTACGTTTATCTGGATATGACAGTTATTTCTCTTACGTTTATCTGGATATGACTGTTATTTCTCTTACGTTTATCTGGATATGACTGTTATTTCTCTTACGTTTATCTGGATATGACTGTTATTTCTTTTACGTTTATCTGGATATGACTGTTATTTCTCTTACGTTTATCTGTGTATGAACAAAACAAACAATCATCCCCAAACTTATCTGAGAACGTCTTGGCCGATTCACACAGTTTGCGGGTGATTTATTTTGTTCATACTCCAATGAATGTAAAGTAAATAATAGACAATCCTTAAATAACGTCATCTGATTGGTTCAGATCTCGATGAACGTAAATATTACGTCGTCGGGAAACTTCATATCTAATGACGTCACTTTATATTGGTAGTTTTGTCTTACTGATCGTTATTGTTTTAGAACCCGAAAATATATCAAAATAAAATATGAACTGTTAGTGCTATCATTAGCAAGTATGATTCAGATTTAATTGTAAGTATTTGGGTTTTTTTTTTATACCCCCAATGAAGGTAAAAGAAATAACAGACAATACTTAAATCTATAGTTGTGCAACAAGCATTATTAACATAGACCGGCCTCGGTGGCGTCGTGGTTAGGCCATCGGTGTACAACCTGGTAGGTACTGGGTTCGGATCCCAGTCGAGGCATCTGGATTTTTAATCCAGATATCGACTCCAAACCCAGAGTGAGCGCTCCGCAAGGCTCAATGGGTAGGTGTATACCACTTACATCGACCAGTGATCCATAACTGGTTCAACAAAGGCCATGGTTTGTGCTATCCTACCTGTGGGAAGCGCATAAAAAAGATCCCTTGCTGCCTGTCGTACAAGAGTAGCCTATGTGGCGACAGCGGGTTTCCTCTAAAAAAACCTGTCAGAATGACCATATGTTTGACGTCCAATAGCCGACGATAAGATAAAAAATCAATGTGCTCTAGTGGCGTCGTTAAATAATACAAACTTTACTTTATTAAAATTATGATTTAATTAGTTATTCAAATACAGTAAAGTATACGTAGAACGAACATCAGTGGCGAATCTAAGGGCCCCAGGGACCCCCCCCCCCCCCCCCTCCCTCCCCTAAATGTTACTCCTTTGATCATTTGTTACGCTGGAGAATCCGAGGTATCCCTTTGGGAACGTTTGTGGCCTTTGGCCACATATCAATGACCCCTCCCCTCCCCCCCCAAAAAAAAAAAAGAGAAAAAAAAAAGAAAGAAGGATTTTCTGGATCCGCTACTGAACATGCTTAGAACAAACTGCTGCATATAACGAACTAATATTAAGGTCCCGTTTTTCCCACTATATAGTATCAATACATTTTAATGTATAAAATGAACTTTATATATAACGAATTATCTTATAAACCGAACCAAATATTTTGTCCAAATATGTGTATACAACGAGCTGAATACAATACAATGTCACGTGATTTAAAGCAATAACAGCAATGCCGAAAACACGCACACACCGAACAGATTTGTCAAGGAATATCTCTTTATTTTTCAGTCTGTTGAAATGTTTTATGTGATATATTCGTTATGTTTCAATCTGTGTTGAAATGCTTTATGCGATATATTCGTTATGTTTCAGTCTGTGTTGAAATGTTTTATGCGATATATTCGTTATGTTTCAGTCTGTGTTGAATCTCTTTGACATCCTGATGGAGGAGGCGCTGCAAACCACCGATGAAGAGAAGAAGGTAAGACATAGAAGAGTTTGTCATATTTAATTTATTCATATTAAATATTAAATCCGAATGTTAAACGTTCGCTTAGATATATGTAACATACATTAACATAAATATGAACAACAATACCGTATTCCAATATCAAAATCGTATATCTGCACAAGACAGTCGAAAGGATGTTAGACAAGTTGTGCTCGTCTTTAGGACTGCCACTCCCCTAGGATATTAGAAACACGATGTTATTTGTTATAGTAATTGGGGTAATTGCAGGTACTGTCACGTGCAGTGTGTATTACAGAAACAATGGATGACTGCAGTTTGTTAGTAACGGATATTGCTCGTGAGACTAGTCATGGTTGTAATGTGTTGTATGGTTCCGGTTTTGTCATTCCGAGTTAACGTATGTACGTGGAATACACGAGGGACCAGTGAACTAATATGTCTGGTATATACACGAACTACCGAATAGTTTCATTTGAACGGATATGTCGTTGTTACGATACACTTAATGAGATAATGTGTGTGTTTTACTAGGAGCTGTTCGTGGGACCGAAACTGTTGCGTGTTGTGGAAATGATGGCCTCGTTGACGTTTCCTGGTTTCAACTTCGTCGATGGTCTCACAATAAAACGGAATTTTTTTGGTAACTGTTTTATTTCTACATGAATTTAGTTTTCTAGTCTTGGTAACACAGTAAAATCCAAACTCCTCCTGCTCAATGCCGGGAATCTCCAGCGCTGGATTGTCAGTTTTATTCTCCAGGCGTTGGCGTTATTGAACACCGTCTTGCGTTCTGTCTTTTATGGAGGTATAGTTTGAATGTAATAATTATTTTTCTCCATAAATAAAGTACTCCAATTTGCTTGCTTTTTTCACAACAATAAATACACAAAGACCATTTTACTTGGACAAATATTTTCAACGTTTGTGTCTGGATCGCCCATCATTGTGCAATGCATAGCACAATTATGTTACTGTGACATAGTTATCCCAAGTTAACTGAATTATTATAGCAGCAACCAAACTTTAAAAATGAAGTTACGGGTCACTTATTATACAAATAAGTATTTTTTTTATTTTAAGCCCGATAACATGGCAAACAGAATATGGTATTTAACTGACTTCTTCTATCAATTACTAGTAGTCTATCTAAAAACGAAAATCAGGTTTATTTTGTGTTCTATTGGACACTTGTTAAACATGTTGTGTTCTATTGGACATTGTTAAACGTGTTCTATTGGACAGTTAAACATGTTGTGTTATATTGGACACTGTTGTTAAATATGTTGTGTTCTATTGGACACTTGTTGAACATGTTTTCTATTGGACACTGTTGTTAAACATGAGTTCTAATGGACACTTGTTAAACTTGTTGTGTTCTATTGGACACTGATGTTTACACAATACTTGTTTCTCTGTACTGAGTTTACGACTATATAATTACCACATGCTGTCTATGTCTACAATGTCTCTATGATTAACAGTTGCCACAGTTCGAAGCCTGCGACTTGCCCGGCCCAGTCTGAGCGTCGTGGAGTATGACGACGACGACGCTAACGAGGACGTCACCTTCGTCAGATCACGTCGACGACAACATTCACACACTGAGGCAGCCCACAGCAGCAGTAAGACGTCCATAGAGTTAGCCATAGTGGTATCAACAGTGACATAGTCAACGGCTTTATTAGCTTCAGTAACATCAGTACATCGTACACTTACTCAATAATCAAGAGTAATGATATAAATAACAATTTAACTGTAACATGCATTACGTTACTCATTGTAATATGACATTTATTACCAAAGCGTAATTACAATTATGATGTTTTATTCTGGACCATGTTTATATACAGAAATCGAGTAGGAATATAATAAAACGTGTACCACTAATTATCAACAACATTATGTGCAGTCTGGGTATTTATACATATTTGAATGTTATTCTTTCTCATGAAATCCCGTGTTTTATATGAGATGTTATCTCAATGCTGAATCCTCGTGTTTTATATCAGACGATATCACAGTGCTGAATCCTCGTGTTTTATATGAGATGTATCACAATGCTGAATCCTCGTGTTTTATATCAGACGATATCACAGTGCTGAAACCTCGTGTTTTATATCAGACGTTATCACAGTGCTGAATTCCCGTGTTTTATATCAGACGTTATCACAGTGCTGAAACTTCGTGTTTTATATCAGACGTTATCACAGTGCTGAATTTCCGTGTTTTATATCAGACGTTATCACAGTGCTGAATTCCCGTGTTTTATATCAGACGTTATCACAATGCTGAACCCTCGTGTTTTATATCAGACGTTATCACAATGCTGAATTCCCGTGTTTTATATCAGACGTTATCACAATGCTGAATTCCGGTGTTTATATCAGACGTTATCACAGTGCTGAATTCCCGTGTTTTATATCAGACGTTATCACAGTGCTGAAACTTCGTGTTTTATATCAGACGTTATCACAGTGCTGAATTTCTGTGTTTTATATCAGACGTTATCACAGTGCTGAATTCCCGTGTTTTATATCAGACGTTATCACAATGCTGAACCCTCGTGTTTTATATCAGACGTTATCACAATGCTGAATTCCCGTGTTTTATATCAGACGTTATCACAATGCTGAATTCCGGTGTTTATATCAGACGTTATCACAGTGCTGAATTCCCGTGTTTTATATCAGATGTTATCACAATGCTGAATTCCGGTGTTTATATCAGACGTTATCACAGTGCTGAATTCCCGTGTTTTATATCAGACGTTATCACAATGCTGAAACCTCGTGTTTTATATCAGACGTTATCACAATGCTGAATCCTCGTGTTTTATATCAGACGTTATCACAGTCCTGAATTCCCGTGTTTTATATCAGACGTTATCACAGTGCTGAATTCCCGTGTTTTGTATCAGACTGCTGAATTCCCGTGTTTTATATCAGACTGCTGAATTCCCGTGTTTTATATCAGACATTATCACAGTGCTGAATTCCCGTGTTATATAATAGACGTTATCATAATGCTGAAACCTCGTGTTTTATATCAGACGTTATAACAGTACTGAATCCTCGTGTTTTATATCAGACGATATCACAATGCTGAATCCTCGTGTTTTATATCAGACGTTATCACAGTGCTGAATCCACGTGTTTTATATCAGACTTTATCACAGTGCTGAATTCCCATGTTTTATATCAGACGTTATCACAGTGCTGAATCCTCGTGTTTTATATCAGACGTTATCACAGTGCTGAAATCCTCGTGTTTTATATCAGACGTTATCACAGTGCTGAATTCCCGTCTTTTATATCAGACGTCATCACAATGCTGAATTCCCGTGTTTTATATCAGACGTTATCACAATGCTGAATTCCCGTCGTTATCACAATGCTGAATTCCCGTGTTTTATATCAGACGTTATCACAATGCTGAATCCTCGTGTTTTATATCAGACGATATCACAATGCTGAATCCTCGTGTTTTATATCAGATGTTATCACAGTTCTGAATTCCCGTGTTTTATATCAGACGTTATCACAGTGCTGAATTCCCGTGTTTTATATCAGACGTTATCACAAAGTTGAATTCCCGTGTTTTATATCAGACGATATCACAGTGCTGAATTCCCGTGTTTTATATCAGACGTTATCACAGTGCTGAATTCCAGTGTTATATAATAGACGTTATCACAATGCTGAAACCTCGTGTTTTATATCAGACGTTATAACAGTACTGAATCCTCGTGTTTTATATTAGACGATATCACAATGCTGAATCCTCGTGTTTTATATCAGACGTTATCACAGTGCTGAATCCACGTGTTTTATATCAGACTTTATCACAGTGCTGAATTCCCATGTTTTATATCAGACGTTATCACAGTGCTGAAACCTCGTGTTTTATATCAGACGTTATCACAGTGCTGAATTCTCGTGTTTTATATCAGACGTTATCACAGTGCTGAATTCCCGTCTTTTATATCAGACGTCATCACAATGCTGAATTCCCGTGTTTTATATCAGACGTTATCACAATGCTAAATCCTCGTGTTTTATATCAGACAATATCACAATGCTGAACACTCGTGTTTTATATCAGATGTTATCACAGTTCTGAATTCCCGTGTTTTATATCAGACGTTATCACAATGCTGAATTCCCGTGTTTTATATCAGACGTTATCACAGTGCTGAATTCCCGTGTTTTATATCAGACGTTATCACAATGCTGAATTCCCGTGTTTTATATCAGACGTTATCACAATGCTGAATCCTCGTGTTTTATATCAGACGATATCACAGTGCTGAATCCTCGTGTTTTATATCAGATGTTATCACAGTTCTGAATTCCCGTGTTTTATATCAGACGTTATCACAGTGCTGAATTCCCGTGTTTTATATCAGACGTTATCACAATGTTGAATTCCCGTGTTTTATATCAGACGTTATCACAGTGCTGAATCCTCGTGTTTTATATCAGACGATATCACAGTGCTGAATTCCCGTGTTTTATATCAGACGTTATCACAGTGCTGAATTCCCGTGTTTTATATCAGACGTTATCACAATGCTGAATTCCCGTGTTTTATATCAGACGTTATCACAGTGCTGAATTCCCGTGTTTTAATTCTGTAGACTCTGTCAACAGCAGCGAGTCCCAGAACGATGACGGCGATGACGTGTACAGCACAGAGACGATGTTGGTGTTTGAACTGAACACAGTCTTCACGCAGCTCCTGTTGGATCAGGAAACAGAAGGATTGTAAGTACATCACCATCACCATTATCATCATCATCACCATCATTATCATCATCGTTATCGTCATCATCATCACCATCACATCATCATCATCATCATCACTACCACCACCATCATCATCATTATCATTATCGTCATCGTCATCACCATCATCATTATCGTCATTATCATCATCATCATCGTTGTCAACATTATCATCATCATTATTTTACTACTACTACTATTTTAATAAAGGGGGCCCAAAACTTTTGAAAATAGAATTTAAATGTTTTGACAGGTGCATGGGATAACTGCATTTTTGTGTATTCTGTAATATATATTGTTTCACCAAAACTGCTACTACTACTACTACTAGTAGTAGTAGTAGTAACTAGTAGTAGTAGTAGTAGTAGTAGTAGTAGTAGTAGTAGTAGTAGTAGTAGTAGTAGTAGTAGTAGTAGTAGTAGTAGTAGTAGTATTACTACGAGCTGAAAGAGCATTAGTTCATATTTCATAAACATGATAAGAAAATTTAAAGTGTATTATTTTATAATACACACACGTCATAACAGTCTATTGTTTTATAATACACACACGTCATAACAGTCTATTGTTTTATAATACACACACGTCATAACAGTCTATTGTTTTATAATACACACACGTCATAACAGTCTATTGTTTTATAATACACACACGTCATAACAGTCTATTGTTTTATAATACACAGCTATAACAAAGTACATGTATATTGTTTCGTAATAGACAGACATTAAAATGTGTTGTTCTATAATACACAGCTATAACAAAGTGTATTATCTCGCCTTCATGTAAAATTCTTTAATCTCATTGGTTGTTTGCCGTTGGACAAATCCCTTATATCCCTGTGGGCGGAGCCAAATTCTCTTATACCCCGTCTGTAATTTCCAACAGTTTCCAGCCACCCCAGTTAATGCTAAAGCAATAATTAGATTATAAATAACATTGATAATCAATCAAGTATACATAATTAATTATATTTTTACTATAAAATACACTATTTCAATAGTTTTAAAAGCTACAATGTTGAACTGGGCCACCTAATTACGGTCGTGGTGTTATTGTATTAATGCGCGATTAGCAACAGTTGTTTTTTGTTTTTTATTTTTAATATTTTTATTTTATTACTTCATACATTTCTGATAAAAAAAAGAGGTTTTTTGTTTGTTTTGTTTTTATTAATATCTGTTTCAGACAATTTCGTATTTGTGACGGAACATGTTCTTATCTTTTCGCGACGGTGGTAGTCTTGTGTCCCAATATGCACTTACACCAGGTGGGCACTTGGTTACATAATACCTCCGCGCGACCGTACCCCCTAATACACACCCAGACAAGGTGTGGAGGCCATGTGGCCAGTAGTTACGTAATAACTCCGGTAGTGCGTTTTATGACCGGGGTATTGCTGGCGAACTCGCGACAGTAAGTCTGGCCATCTAAGAAAATATACCGACTCTGGGAGTTGTGGAAATATCACATGATAGGTGAGGTACCGCGTTGTGCCCCCAGGCGATATTCGCTGTCTCTGAGATTTTTGAATAAATAGATAGGATTTTAGATATATCGAGGAGAAACATTGGAAGTATCCAGGGGAAACGGACGTCGTCCACTGAACGATCTATATAAGTTCAGTCCGGACGTGGTAAATATATTTTTCTGCTCTGTTGTATAACCTGTGATTGATGTGACTTTAAATATTTTAATACTGTATTGTACCAATATTCTTTAGACAGTGTCTCCGGTAATCTGACGAAGTAAATTGTAGGCTTCACTGTTCTAATATATTTATACGAGTATTTGGTAAGATAAAGCTTAGCCGGTTATCCTAGAGGACCTAGGTAAACTGTAGGTTATTGTCTTTATTGTGATAGGTACCAGTATTAATTCTGTATTACAAGGTTACTGAATGAGTATTTAAGGGTTAATTAAAAATTAACCAGTTAGGAATAGAGTTGTAATTCCTTTATTAATTAAGTTCCCCTGGAAGCGTTTCTCAATTATCACACGTGTGTGTGTGTATCACGGTGAAGTGATTAGAATATTGTGTAAACTAGACACCTAGTAATTAACTAATTAAGTGATTAGTTCTGGATTGTTATTATATTGTTGTTGTAAATTAACTACTGCGGCAAGTACATTTGTCAGCGTAGTGTTAATACAGATTCCAAAGTGTATTGTGTTTTGTTATGTTTTCTAGTGAACTAAACGTGCTATATATAATTATATTTATATAAGATCTTATCTCTGATTATACCTAGAGCCGAGCCACTCGGGTATTGGACTGCCCGATACAGAGAGATCTAATAGATATACCGTTAGAAGAGATATTTGGATAATCGTGTTTTATTCAGTTACGGGTATTACAAACATTTGAAGTTAAAAACTCGTTTATCGATGGAACTATTTTTCGTCACTGGCAAGTGTTTTCGTTCGCGTCCGCGTGGTACGGCTCCGTTAATAAATTGTTAACAATTATTGTCTGGCGTTATTTTGATTATTTGGCTATATGCCTATGGTTTAACATGTCGGCAAGATAAATTCGTTGTAGAAGCATCTCTCGGGGTATATGGCTTTTTATGTACCCTCTGTGTGCTCTGTTACCCCCTCGCCTTCGGCTCGGGGTAAAAGAACACACAAAGGGTACATAAAAAGCCATATACCCCTCGTGATGCTTCTACAACTTATACTGTTTTATATTACACAGACGTCATAACAATTATGTTGATGTATAATACACAGCCATGACAAAGTATATTGATTTATAATACAAGGTGTATTGTCGTGTTCTTGTTTAATTCACTAATGTGCTTGTAATTGTTAATTGCAGCTTTAAACAGGACCTGATTTCTCACCTGCAATCTGTTTCGCTGTTAGACAATTTTGACAGCATGGAAACAAGAGACGTTGAGATAACATTTCACCATGAAGAGAAGGTAACTCTCCTAATGTCACAGTGTGTCTGTTTACCACCCGTCCTGTGAAATGGCTTTGTAACGTAGATGAGCTCAATAACATGTAATACCAGGACGCCTAAAATAAATATAACTTATATAAGTTGATCATAGATAATTAGACGGAAATTATTTTCTCGTGATTTGGGAGTAGCTCCCATAGGTGGCGCTTTGGTATGGTTAATGCTGCACGTGCAGTTTGTAGCACGTGTCATTCAGCCTAGGACACCGACAGGGCAAGTGGTGTTTTCGTTATTTTGAATTATGGTGAAGTATTAGTATGTGTTATTATGTTACTTAATGTATAATCGGTCAGTCGGTCCGGCCTAGTGTGTTTACAATAAATGAGTTGATATGTATTGGTGTTTTGTGTTTTCTATGGGAGGGCTCTGGAGTTGAGGGAAATTACTTAAGCATGGTTGAATTTTTAAGATGTTTTTGTTTCAAGTGTGTCACGAGATCAGATGTAGCTTAGTGGGTAGAATGCTCAACTGAGGTGCATGGGTACTAGGATTGAACCCCCTCAGCGGATCAACTGGATTGTGTTCTGTCATAGCCATTGTCCCAAGATTGGTACATCAACGTTTGTCCTGTGTGGAAAGTGTTTATAATCTGAATAACAAAACCGTTATTCTAATAAAATCGTATCTCCACACAAGACGGAGTTGAAAGGGTATTAGCCAGGTTCTGGTTGTACCCTGGGACTGCTGCCAGGTGCCTCCTCTACAGGAGGACTGCCACTCTTCACGACATCCTCAACGATAACTTGCTGCTAATGGAAACATGTAGCGGGTTGGTATTGTGCATGTACGTGTTTGACTATGGATAACGGTTTTGTCGTTCAGATTTGACATCCGGTAGGCGATGTTTAATTAATCAATGTGTTCTGGGGGTGTTCTTAATGAAAACAAACTTTTATTCAGTGTGTCTAATTGGGCTTTTTTAGTTGACTTGTAAATATTTAGAAACTGTTGTTGGTTACAACTCGTTGATGTGTATACTAGTAGTTAGAGATTGTTGTTATTTTCAGGAGAAATCTCCAATACAGTTTAACACTATCTGCGTGTCTTGGCAGACAAATGAAACGTAAGTCATTGCTTTTAGGAGAAATCTCCAATACAGCTTAACACTGTCTGCGTGTCTTGGCAGACAAATGAAACGTAAGTCATTGCTTTCAGGAGAAATCTCCAATACAGTTTAACACTGTCTGCGTGTCTTGGCAGACAAATGAAACGTAAGTCATTGCTTTTAGGAGAAATCTCCAATACAGCTTAACACTGTCTGCGTGTCTTGGCAGACAAATGAAACGTAAGTCATTGCTTTCAGGAGAAATCTCCAATACAGTTTAACACTGTCTGCGTGTCTTGGCAGACAAATGAAACTTAAGTCATTGCTTTTTTACTTCATTGGGGTGCGAGACGTAGCCCAGTTGGAAAGCGCTTTTCTGATTTGTGGTTGGTCAAGGATCGATCCATGTCAGTGGCCTACTGGTCACTATGTGCACCACGACTGATATATCAAAGGCCATGGTATGTGCTCTCATGCTTGTGAGGTAGTTCATATAAAACATTCCTTGCTACTAATGAAACAATGTAGCGGGTTTCCTCTCTAAAAGTATATGTCAGAATTACCATATGTTTGACATCCAATAGCCGATGAGTAATAGGCCAGTATTCTCTAGTGGTGTTGTTAAACAAAAATTAACTTTAAACTCTTTAATTCATCATTAATTGACGTCCTTTCTATGTTTTGTTTTTGTGAACTACCATCAGTGGTCGTATGTAAATCTTACAAATGTAAATATTAATATTATTCATTAAGGTATTTAACATAATTAAAATGAAACCAGAATGTTCAGTTTGACTGTGAAACTGGTTGAAACATGGATAACATGTCAATACATGTTAAATGTGCACAACTGTTAAAATTTAAAAACTAAAAACGCAATATAATTGTTTTTTATATCTTTAAATACTAATATGGTAGTAACATTACATTTTAATAACTTTTACTGACATAGTATATAATGATTTAGTCCGTGTGTAATTCAGGAATTAAACCTTTCTGATATAGTATATGACGATTTAGTCGGTTTGTTATTCAGGAATTAACTTTTACTGACATAATATATAACAATTTATTCCGTTTGTTATTCAGGAATTAACTTTTACTGACAGTATATAACGATTTATTCCGTTTGTTATTCAGGAATTTACGTTTACTGACATAGTATATAACGATTTATTCCGTTTGTTATTCAGGAATTTAAATTTTCTGACATAGTATATGACTATTTATTCCGTTTGTTATTCAGGAATTTACTACACGGGTATTGGTCAGTGAAAAACTGTGTTGTTCTCAGCGCCAGCGCCGCCTCCACCAGATGTCTGTGTACGGTGCCCGGCCACTTCGGAGTGATTGCCCGCCAGGTGAACGAGACTGTGAGTAGTCTCACACTAGCAGTGTTTCGTTGTTGTCACGTGGGACAGATGTGTTGATGAGACGGTCACCAAGCAACTCACTGTAACCATTCAAACCACATAGCTTTGTTGCGAATCACAGTAATACAAAACATTGTTGAATAAATTTATAGGTAACACTTTGTTCATAGTCTGGGTAAGATTACTATCTTCATATTATTGTTATTAGGCCATCGGTCTACAGGGTAGTAGGTACTGGGTTCGGATCCCAGTCGAGGCATGGGATTTTTAATCCAGATACCGACTCCAAACCCTGAGTGAGTGCTCCGCAAAGCTCAGTGGGTAGGTGTAAACCACTTGCACCGACCAGTGATCCATAACTGGTTCAACAAAGGTCATGGTTTGTGCTATCCTGCCTGTGGGAAGCGCAAATAAAAGATCCCTTGCTGCTAATCGGAAAGAGTTGCCCATGTAGTGGCGACAGCGGGTTTCCTCTCAAAATCTGTGTGGTCCTTAACCATATGTCTGACGCCATATAACCGTAAATAAAATGTGTTGAGTGCGTCATTAAATAAAACATTTCTTTCTTTTTTTCTTTCATATTATTGTTAAGACATTGCTTTGTTTACAGTAAGAGAAATGCATTGCGTTGTGTGGTTGGTCAGTACATTATTTTGTTCACACTATGGGCAATGCATTGTTTTGTTCACATTATGGGTGAGATATTATTTTGTTAACACAGGATAATACATTATTTTGTTTATATTGTGGGTAATACATTATTTTATTCACACTATGGCCAGTACATTATTTTTTCACACTATGGCCAACACATTGTTTTGATCACACTGTGGGTAATACATTGTGTTGTTAACGCTATGGGTAATACATTGTGTTGTTAACGCTATGGGTAATACATTGTGTTGTTAACGCTATGGGTAATACATTGTGTTGTTAACGCTATGGGTAATACATTGTGTTGTTAACGCTATGGGTAATACATCATTTTTTTCATAAACATTCATTTATTTATTTATTATTCTTTTTTTTCACACTATGGCCAATACATTGTTTTGTTCACACTATGGGTAATAAATTGTTTTGATCATACTGTGGGTAATATATTGTTTTGTTAACGCTATGGGTAATACATACTTTTTTTCACACTATGGCCAATATATTGTTTTGTTCATACTATGGATAATACATTGTTTTGATTATACTGTGGGTAATACATTGTTTTGTTAACGCTATGGGTAATACATAAAAAAAAATCACACTATGGCCAATACATTGTTTTGTTCACACTATGGATAATAAATTGTTTTCATCATACTGTGGGTAATACATTGTTTTCATAACACTATGCGTAATACATTATTTTATTCACACGGAAAGAAATATATTGTTTTGTTCACATTATGGGTAATACATAAGAGATTATTATACGAGCTTGTGTGTCGTACTTATTTTAGGAAACGAGTTTCAGGATTATTGTATTACCCAAGCGAGAGCGAGTGTAATACATTAATTCTGACACGAGTTTCGTAAAATCAGTACGACTCACACGCTAGTGTAATAAAGAGACGACGACATGACGTCATATTTCAAATGCACAGTCTGAGCTAGGACTGGAAGAAGCAACGTCATGTTATGACGTCGCTTCCCAAAATTACGTCATTACACTTGTTATTACACGTGTGCTTCGCATGATTGTTATTAACTGGGTTATGTTGAACCATATGGATAATAAATAGAGGATATTATATGAGTGTCCCTGACACGAGTGCCGTAAACATCGTCTGTCATGGACACGAATGTAAGATTCTGTTTATTACCGTAGATCTGTCTTGCTAAATGAACATTCCAGTCATTCTTTACAAACTAACGTTTCCTTAACGGCGGAGTAATATTTGTTCATTGATGTCTTGAAAACCAAATCACAACCTGTTCTAAAGTTACGTGATATTTATACGCCCATAAGTAAAGAGTACACATGTATCAACAGCTGTAAATTGTAAAACAAGAGTATACTAAAAAGCAAACAAATACACAGTAATTGAAATAATTAGTTTTTAATTTGAATGACGTCAGTATTCCAATGACGTCACTTTGCATCTCCTTACAATAACTATAAATAGGGTACATGACGTTTCCGTTTTAAGAATGCTGGAAAAATTCCAGTTCAAAATTGCTATTGAATTTTTTTTTTTTTGAACATTATTAACGCACCTGAATGTGTTTGTAGAAAATCCTTTTACTAAATATGGCTTTCAAGTGAAATTACGGTAAGATATGCTAGATTTATTATGTACGAAGCCAAAACAAGGGTGCGAAAAGTGACTCGTCGACCTTAGTATAGATTTCTAACAGTTGTGAACGTTATATTCATAATTAAGTGTTTGATGTGTCACAACTACATCGTAATATAATACAAGTTATCATAAATAATCAATTAAAAACACATATTTGTCATTACAGCATGTGATCAGCTTACACTCGAAATAAAAATGTATTAATGAAGAAAGTAATATCTGTGGAATGTCGTGTCAGCCAATCAGAAAGAAATGTACTCTTACAACAGCCAATCGTTAAACGACAATGTCAGGAGGGCATACGATTTAGTTATGACATACGAGGGAAATCGTACGATAAATATGACTCGTTATGCTGTACCTCGTAGGTAATAAATTGTTTTCTTCAATCTATGGGTAATGCATTATTTTGTTCACACTGGGTATTACATTGTTTTGTTCACACTGGGTAATGCATTATTTTGTTCACACTGGGTATTACATTGTTTTGTTCACACTGGGTATTACATTGTTTTGTTCACACTGGGTATTACATTGTTTTGTTCATACTGGGTATTACATTGTTTTGTTCACACTGGGTATTACATTGTTTTGTTCACACTGGGTATTACATTGTTTTGTTCACACTGGGTATTACATTGTTTTGTTCACACTGGGTATTACATTGTTTTGTTCACACTATGGGTAATATATTGTTTTAAACACTAAGAGAAATACATTGTTTTCATTGTTTAAGGTTATTGTTGAGGAGGGAACACTTGGAGAACTGATCATTATTGGCTGCGTAATTGCTACCTGTGGTCTCCTAGCAACCTTGGTTATTTACCTGTTCGTGTGGAGGTTTGTATTAATAAATAGTTTTATTGTCCGTGTTTTGTCCTGTCTTAATCAATTTTTGCATACCACTAGCGCCAGTTTGTTAAAGTCTCAATCCGACATTCTGCACTGGTTTGTGATTGAACAAAGGGTAAAACATTAATCCGAATGCTTTAGACAGAATGTTTGAAAGTTTTTACCAAGATTGTTTTCCTACTGAAATAAAGGGCAGAGTATAGCTAAGACGTTTAAGTGTTGATCGTCGTTAATTGCTTGTTATTTTCGCATTCCAACTAGTGCCCATTGGTATGTAGTTTATGGAAAAATACGTATAACAGATCCTTTGCAGCCTTTTATTGTAAGAGTAGCCTGTGTGGTAGCAGCGAGTTTCCTCTCGTTCTTTGTTCGACCGCGTGTCGAAATACTCATGTGTGAGACACCAAACAGCTGTAACTTTTAAACTGTGCTGAGATGACATTAAACAAACATCCCTTTCCTTTCCTGTTGCATGTTACTGTTTGTTTTTTCCAGACGTCTGGTTGGCGACGCCCACGTGATTCACATCAACTTCGTGCTCAGTCTGACGTCCATCAACATCATCCACCTCGTCTACTTCGGCCAAGACTCAGCTCACAGTCCAGTAAGTTAACAGTCCAATACATTGATAGATTTACAAGCCAGGACACCGTCCAATAAGTTGACAGTCCAATACATTGATAGAGTTACAGTCCAAGTCACAGTCCAGTAAGCTGACAGTCCATTAAGTTGATAGAGTTACAGGCTAGGTCACAGTCCAGTAAGTTAACGGTCCAATGAGTTGATAGTTACAGGTCAGGTTACAGTCCAGTATGTTAACGGTCCAATGAGTTGATAGTTACAAGCCAGGTCACAGTCCAGTAAGTTAACGGTCCAATGAGTTGATAGAGTTACAGGCCAGGTCACAGTCCAGTAAGTTAACGGTCCAATGAGTTGATAGAGTTACAGGCCAGGTCACAGTCCAGTAAGTTAACGGTCCAATGAGTTGATAGAGTTACA